>NW_006159972.1:1376223-1417638 GCF_000334495.1 Tupaia belangeri chinensis | reverse complement strand
TGTCCTGCGAGGGAGCCTGGTGGTCACCCACCTGCTCAGAGGCCCGATTCGGCTAACCGCCAGGACCAGCGAACGCCAACGCCCGCGGTCTCCGCGCGCGCCAGCATGGGCTTGTAGGCCCGTGCCGGTGCGGGTGCGGGTGCGGGTGCGGGTGCCTCCCGCCCACCCAGCAGGCCGCCCGCCGCCCTCGTGAGCCTTTGCTGGGTCCCACCTCCGCGCCCAACATGCCGGCCCCTCCTCCATGCAGAGCTCCCGTCCTGGTCCTAGCGAGGCCTAACAACTGGGTCCAGGTCTGCAGCCGCTGCTCCGGCTTTTTGGGGGAAGGGTTGTCTAGAACCCTGGGGTCCCGTCCCTCGTACCCGGAGCTTCGCCGAGGCAGCGCCATGGGCCTGTAAATGTGACGCGACTGTTACATAAGACAACACGAAGAGGCAGGCAGATGTGTTCCGACTCAGAGCCCCATTTTATGGTCACGTGTAGGCCCGGATGGGTGACAGCGTGCGCGCTCAGCGGAGGGAGGGATGAGACACAGGCGGTGCATCTGCTAGGGGGCTGGGGTGGGCTTCATGAGCCCGGGCTTGGCCACCGAGGGCTTCTGCTTCGTGGCCTTGGGTGTTGAGGAGTGCTTCAGCACAGGCTTCGGCTGGGGCTCCGGGGGCGGGGTTTCGACTTTGACTCCCAGGGCTTTTTTCATTTTATTTCTCATCTTCTTGGTCACCAGAATGGCATCGAGGAAACACAAGATTGCCGCTGCGAGACAGAGCGACTGGCAGATGCACCGCGGCGGGAGGAAAGGCGGGGTTATTTGCAGCTCAGTCGCAACCTCGGCTCCCTGTCCCCACCCCGGGCAGGAGCTGCTGAGTCTCCTGTCCCCTCGGCCACTCCAGGACCCTCTCGGGATCTGCTCAGTGGGCTGTTGCAGGCCCATTCTGCCTTTCCCCAAAAGGGCAATTTTGGAAAAGGTGGGTTTTGCGGCCAGTAGCGGCCTCGCCTGATGCCTGTGGCACCAGGAAAGGACTGGGGAAAGGCGCCCCTGGGAAGCTCGGGGTGGAGTGGTGTCCTGAGAAGGCCTCTGGGCAGAAACGATCTTGGGTTGCGTTTGAAAGGGGAAGGGCTCCTACAGGGACCGACTGGGAGGATCGTACTCCAGGCCCCACACTGGGGCCAGCTCCAGGGACTCTGGTGTGACCTGAGACCTCAGGAGCCGCTGAGACAGGGAAGGGAGTGGAGGCAGCTGAGGTGCAGGAGCTGGAAGCTATTAAGAAGTGTGTGGGGGAGGAGGGGAAGGCAACCAGTAGATGGCTTAACGTATGTTGCTGGACTTCCATGTACTGGACTCAGGTTTGAGTCCCGGACCCGGCGTCCCTAAACTCGTGCCAGGCGTGTGTGCGTGCGTGCGTTCCCAAGATCCCAAGAGGAGAGTGGAGGAGAAGGGATTATGGTGTGGCCATCCCTCCTTGGGCGGGTGATTTCTCGCTTTCTGTCTCTGTTTCTCCTGCGAGTGCATGTGCCTTATGGCAAAAATATCTCTCTCCAAAAAAAAAATTAAATTAAATTAAAAAAATAAATAAATAAAAAAGAAGAGTGATCAGGGGCCACACTGTGACCTGGTGGTTAAGGTGACTAGATCCCACACGGTTCACCACACAGTTTAAGTCACAGACCCAGTGTCTTGAAAAACATGCCAGGCATGTGTCAGGCATGTATGCATGTGTGCCCAAAAGCCTGAAAGGAGAGATGGAGAAGGGATGGGAATGAGACATGATCATACTCCATTGGGGGCGGCCAGGGGGATGCTTTCTCGCTTTCCCCTGTCTCTCTCTAGCATGCCCTCTGGGGGAAAAAAAGCAGTCAAAGGTGAGACACAGAAAACTCATCTGCAGTGGCCATGAGGTGAATGGAAAGTGAACAAGGCTGGAGCAAAGAGACCACTATGGAGTCGGAGTGGGGTGGGAGTGAGAGGGTAGGGGCTGCTCCCTTCCAGGTAAGAACCAATGGAGACCTGGGCATGGAAACCCCAGGCAGCGGCTCCACTGCTGACTTAGCAGATGGGAACCAGTGGCCCAAGGCAATTGATATTCCCTAGTGCTCTGAGACTGCTCTTCAGATGTCTGGATGTTTCTCTTTCCTTTTGTCTTTTCTTTTTTTTTTTAGAAGTTTTTGCTATAGGGTGTGTTTGCTCACCAGAAAGACAGAGAGTGACAGAGAGACAGAAAGCGAGAAATCACTCCCCGGGGGGGGTGGGGGGGATGGCTACACCATCACTCCCCGGGGGGGGTGGGGGGGATGGCTACACCACAATCCCTTCTCCTTCATTCTCCTCTCAGGATCCTCAGCACGCACACACACGCACCTGGCGTGAGTTTAAGCCACCGGTTCTGGGACTTGAACCGCGGTCGACTACATGGGAGTCCAGCAACATAGCCATTATGCTGCTAACTGCTGGTCCCGGATGTTTCTCTTTAAAGTCGGAGGAATCTCTGGCTATTGAATATACTTTCCTAGGTAGGTCTTATCTCAGCTACTCTGTGAGCTCTCCCAGAAGGAAAAGACTATTCCTAGCACTGAGCTCAGGCCTGTCAACCCAATGGGACTATCAAATATTTACTGGTTAGGGAAGGGAATCAAAGAACTTAAACTCTTTTCCCTTCTGGATTAATATCTGACTCCATAGAGTTCTACCTCCCCATTCTCCCCATCTTCAGAGCATCTGATCTGCCATTTCTTGTGTTCTTCCATATGATGAGGGTTTGAGGTCAAGTTTGTCTCAACTTTGTGACCCATGACAGACAAGCTATTTAAGCTCATTTCCTCTGAGAAAAGGAGGGTCATAACAATTAAGTTACAATGTGCCTATCTGGGACCAGGGCTCATACTGGCCACTTGAATGTGCGGCAGGTTTCCTCCTTCCTTCCTGAAGTACTCACTTCTGACAATGCACGTCTCCCCCTGCAACCTCTCTTTTTATCTGTCTTTAAAATATAATTCTCAGGACCAGCAGTTAGCATAATGGCTATGTCGCTGAACTCCCATAGTTCGAGTCCTGGACCCAGTCGCTTAAACTCACACCGGGCGCGTGTGCATGCGTGCCCAAGATCCCCAGAGGAGGATGGAACAGAAGGGATTGCAGCATGGCTAACCCCCCAGGGGGTGATTTCTCGCTTTCTGTCTGTCTCTCTCTGTCTTTCTGGTGAGCTCATGCGCCCTATAGCAAAAACCTCTCAAAAAAAAAAAAATATAATTCTGTTGTCCAGAAAAGTCACAGTTTGGGCTAGCAAGTAGTGTCGGGATCCCACATGGCTGACCGCGCTTTTGCTGTTCAAGGCCCAGAGCTGGTGGTTTGAAAAACACACCAGGCACATGTGCGTGGTTGTCGGAAATCCTGATAGGAAAATGGAGGGGAAGGGATTATGAAATGGCCTTCTCCACTTCCCTGGGGGGGCTGCTTTCTCACTTCCCCTCTCTCTTTATCTTTCTAGTGAGTACACATGTCCTAAGGCAAACTGGAAAAAAAAAAAGTCAAAGTTCTATTCAACAGACTCTTGTTTTTGGTACCTATTTGGAGAATGCGTAATGGAATTATGGTTCTCATGAGCTTAGAGTCTATGCAACTTCACATCATCTGAAGAAGCCTGTGTGAGAAGGAGCAGGGGCGGTAGTGCAGATTGTGTTCTGTTAATGACATAACAGGGGCTTGCTAGCTTCCCTTTTCAGAATCTTGGGAACACTGATCTTAAGTGGAGTCATGAAGGTGTCTACTTACCCCTCCGATGTAGAAAAAAGGTCTTCTTTTCTTTTCTTGCATTGCCAGGGAGGCAACAATTAAAAGGAACACAGCTGAAATTAAACTGTTGATAAGATCCTGTAATACAGAATTGAAAATTGTCAGCTTTACATGAAAATGTTTCATAAAATACTTAAATTGGTCAATTACTAGTCTATGGGTGGATGGGTTAAAAGGAACCCTAGAGGCATAATTCTTACATCTTCCAGAGTTTATGTCATTTTTAAGGTCATGGATAGGTCTACAGAGTGGGTTTAATTTCTTGAAAAATAAAAAACTCCTATAGAAACAAACAAACAACTTGGGCCAGGAGTTGGTATGGTGGTTGAGGATGGCCAACTGTGGTTTGAGTTCTGGACCTGGTAGCTTATTTTCTTGCTTCCCCCCGCCCCTCTCTAGTGAGGGCATGTGCCCTGTAGCAAATTAAATACTAATACTAATATTAATATTAATAATGAAAAATAAAATAATTCTTTATAAAAGATTATTTCAATAATCAATTCTTTTTTAAAAAGAATTATTTCAATTCTTTTTCTCACTTATTTTTATTTGACCAGAGAGAGACATCGAGACAGACAGAGGGAAAGTGAGAAAGCAAGCCACCAGGTCTGGGACTTGAACCATGGTTGGCCATGTGGGAGTGTCCAGCGCCTTAACCACCACACCACCTGCTGATCTCAAATAAATAATTCTTAAAAAAAAAAAAAAAAAAAAAGCTGACAACTTTTTCATCGGACTTTTCTTAAGGGGCATAGGAAAGTGAGTGAGGAAAAACACAGCAGTCTCAGGGCCTAGTCCAAGTTGGTCCTCCCTAAATAAGTACTTTAAATTAATGTAAATTCTGCAATCTATTTTGTAACACATTTGCTTTAATATAAATGTAATATTTTAACTTAGCATTGTCATAATTGATTTAATTCCACTCCTCCATCTGCAGGTCAAACCAATGCTCTGAACTTGGATAACATTTATTCTGTGAGTTTACACATCCCAAAGAATACAGGAACCCACTGAGGAGCGGACCTGATACTCTGGCGTGAATGGCAGTGCTGGCGATTTTTGCTCTTAGCTGAGACATGGCTAGAATTAAGTCTGCCCCAGCACTGACACACTCTTTGTGTCCATAGCTCTAGATGTCAGTTAGAGTTCAGTACTGGCTTCTCTAACTGCTAGCCCAACTTGCTTCTTTGTGTGCTGACATTAAAGATGAGGGGGAGTGGGTAGGATGCCCTACTGAGAGAGCAGAGGCTGGGCTTGGGCAGCAGAGCGATGAAGGAAGACCAAGTACTTGATGCATCAGTGGCGCCAGTGTATGGGAAGGGACGAAGGCCAAGGGTGGGTGATGGACCCACAATATGGCCCAGCTGCCAAATTTGAACATATGAAATCTTTGAGTCTTGATGGCCTGACTTGGTAGTGGCAGCCTACCTGGGGCACTGGGCGCTCTCCATCCAATGCATGGAATCTCAATGGTGTGAGTGGGGCTCTTCAATGTGCTGCGCCTTTCCGAGTCACTATCGCATTTAAGCCTCACTTAGCAGCTCCCAGCAGGGTATATTTCTGTAATCCCCATTTCATGGAGGATAAGTGGAGGCTCAGACCAGCTTATTAGGTTGCCAAAGTTTGAGTATCTGCTGAGGAGTGGAGTTGGAGCTATCACTATCACCTCCCATCGGGATACCCAAACAAGGAGGAAGTGAAGTGTCCAGGCTGGAAACACAACGGCCTGTCCATCTTTGGCATTTTCTGTGGAATGGGTCTGGAGGGTTGAAATGGTATGCCACAAGTTGAGAATGTTTTGCTGATGAGCCCTTTGGACCTCCTAATTCCTAGATGTGTGACCTGGGGTAACCCCTTGGACAGCTTGTGGGTTTTTAACGTGGGGATAATGATTGGATTCATTGCTTGATCTGAAGGTTAAATGGCATAATGAACCTGAAAGCATCTGATAACATGCCTGGCATCTACAGGACAGGAGGTGCAAGTGCCTCAAAATGCCGATTCGTGATCTCTGCCCTCCAAATGTGCAGGCCTAGTGAACTTTCTGCGGACTTCAGGGGGCCTACCTGCAGAGGCTGGCAAGCAAGGAGCCCTAGTGTGGATGTGACTTGTCTCTTGGAAAGGCACTGAAGCCTGCTGCTTTGGCACCTGGTGGCTGACACTGGAATGGGGGCTGGAGCAGGGCTGGTGAGGGTTGGAAGTAGGTCCCAGCTGGTTCTGTGGGCTGAGCGAGAGGTCTGCTCACAGTGGGCAGGCCTGAGCAAGTGCAGTGGTTTGTAGCTTTGCAGAAAGCTCAGCACGTAAGCATTGTGCAAACCAAGATATTCAAACACGGGGGGGTAAGGGCTCTTGCCATAAAAAAGCAGAGTGTGAACTTTACAAATAAAAATTAATGGGGCTGGCAGGTGGCAGGGTGTTTGGGGCACTGAACTCCCACATGGCTGACTGTGGTTCAAGTCCTAGACCTAGCTTTCACCTTCCCTCTCTCTCTCTCTGGTCAAATGAAAAACAAATAAAATAAAAAATTCTAAAAAAAAGAGTTAATGCCTTATAGAAAGGAAAATAAAAATGAGCTGGGTGAGATCTTGATCATTGAGAATTTGGGTGAAAGCACATTAATAATAATGATAAACCAACCATACACTAGGCCCAGCTAATCTTTGATTTCCTGTCATAATTTTACCACCCTGGTGGACAATGGGGCATTATATTCAATAGCTCACTCCAGTCCTTACTGAAAAGAAGTGCTCTGTTGGGGCCAGCAGGAGGTGTGGCGGTTAAGGCACTGGATCCCACATGGCTGACTGTGTGGTTGGAGTCCCAGAACCAGCAGCTTGAAAATAATGCTGGGAAAATAATAAAAAATAAACCAAAAAAAAAAAAATCATGCTGGGCACTTGTGCATGTATGTCCAAAATCCTGAGAGAAGACTGGAGGAGGAAGGACTGTGGCGTAGCCATCCCTCCTGGGGGGGTGATTCCTCAGTCCCCTCCTTTCTGGGGAGCACACATGCCCTATAGCAAAAACTGAAAAAAAAGTGCCCTCCTGTACACCCATTTGAGCTGGCTCTGCCCTTTACCTAATGTTTCGATTGTAGTTCACATTTATTGAGCACTTACGATGTGTCGTGCACTGTGCCAACGTATATGTGCTCTCATTTGATTCTCACAACAAACGCTCACTAGCGCCAGTGTACAGATGGGCAAGTAACTTACCCAAGGTTGCTCAGCCAGGCTGTGGCTGTGCCCCTCAGCGATCTGACTGGAGTGCCCAAGGGCCTTCTCTCTGAGGAAACTGCCTCTCCTTTTCCTTAGACCTAGACCCTCTCATTGGTCTCATCTGAACATGGAGGAGAGCGATGAGGAGACTTAAAGAGGTTAGTAGAAAAATGGAATTAAAGTATGAGTTTATTTTGGTGCAAAAGATTTTTGAAATCCACACCTAGTTTTCTTTTTTTTAGAGGTTTTTTTCCTTAGGGCATGTGTGCTTGCCAGAGAGAGAGAGAAAAAGAGAGACAGTAAGAGGGAAAGTGAGAAATCACTCCGGGGTGGGGGTGGGGGAATGGCCATATGTAGTCCCTTCTCCTCCATTCTTCTCTGGGGATCTTGGGCCTTCACACACGTGTCCAGTGTGATTTTCAAGCAACTGGGTCTGGGACTCGAACCGCGATCAGTTATGTGGAAGTCCAGTGACAACCACTATGCCATCTGCAGCCCCCCTTAGTTTTCTTGTAATATGCTTTTTCCATGAATTTTCTGAAGTCTCCGTGTGTGTTCTCCTGATGGTTTGGGTTAAAATTACAGCTGGGCCTGGCTGCATGCTGCAGGACTGTTGCTTTCTCCATAAATAACGGTCCGTCCTCATGCTGTTTTTCTTTCTCCCTGGACTAAATACCCTGTTGTATCAAGTAGCCCCCTCTGACCAAAATGGGAGCCGGGTTCGCTACCTGACTATTACTCTTCCATAAAGCTCCCAAACCTTTCTCCGAGTTAAACAAGATTGTGTCCAACTAAAACTGAAAAAGAAAAAATTGATGCCTTAATGGCGAGTGCTTGGTGGTTGTTTTTTAAATCACTGAATATTAAAGAAAAATTAAACATTTACAATCTATTTCTTGAAATGCAGTGTTTGTAACAAGAATTTACAAAGAACAAATGTTATCTGGTATTCAACTGCCTACAGCTTTTATTGGTTTCCCTTGTGCCTGTAGTTCTTGGAACAGAGTAGTAATCACTGCAATCATTGTTTTTCCCTGATCTTATCGGAAGGGCACATTCTATAGCGGGTACCTGTTACTTAAAAATGTAGACATTGCTGGTAGTTTTAGGATCATCACTTCTGCAGAATTTTTGTTTAAAAACATGATTATATTCTTGTTTAAGAATTGCTTTCTCTTGGCAAAAACACCTGCTTGACCAGAACTCAGTTCCTCTGACCATGCTGGCTATTACTGGGTTGTCCGAAAAGTAATGATATATTTTTTCTGTTTCGCCATGCAAAAATACTTGTGACTTTTCCAACAACCCAATATGTTTTACAATGTAGAAATGTCTAAAACGTGGGTTATTCAGAAGATGATAATTACAATGCATGCTTGTCTTGGGTATGTTGACAGATAACATGAGACTAGGGTGGGTGAAGTAGATAGTCCTAGAAGGGAAGTCAGTGACCCTACCACAGGTAGGAGAGGACAGTTCTATCTCACTATTTTTACTGCAGAGTCCTGTGGATCAGGCTAGGGTTCCACGTAGCTTAGGGGGTGAGAGCTGGGCCTGCACCCTCCCTGTAGTGTCAGGGTCCCTAGAACAGCCTTCACAGAAGCAGGCAGCTGCAACTCAGAGCCCAGGCTCTCCCATCCATCCAGAGAAGGAAGCTCTGACAACACAGGGTCCCAGAACCCACACATATCAGCAGGTACCTACATCTGGGGCCAGTACCCTCTGAGAGTGCCCCAGTGTATCGGACTTTCTCCCTCTCTGGTGTGACCTTCACCCTCAGGCCTTTGTCAAGCAAGAATGAGGATAGGGAAATAAGGAACTCTCTTCTTTATGAGCCTTTAAGTTGGAAATCACCACATAAAGTCAGAACTCCTCAGCCTAATCCTAACCTACCTGGGAACCAAACCATCTTGCCTAAAGAGAAGGGCTAAGAGTAGGACTAAGGCAGCCATGTGTGTTGGCCACTTCTAACCAGCGGGCAGGCCTTGGAGCCTATGCAGAGCCTGAAAACAGTTCCAGGAGGAAACGGGCTGTATGTTCTGTGTTCTGAACTGACCTTGAGAAAAGGTCCCGGGTGACTCCTGCAGCTGGATGCCAAACATCAGCAAGTCTGCTACCCTCTCTGAGGTGCCCACGGTCCCTGCTCAAATGACCTCAGCTGTGTCTGGGAACCTTCTTCTTGGACTCTATAGCAAAGTATGGTGTCCTGTGGCCCTATCTGGATCTCCAGCCTTACGGCAGTGGGCCCAGCAGGCATGAGTCCCTTTCTCAAAGGGCTCTGGTCCTCCTGACCACAGCTGATGGCGCTATGGGGCCCTCAGTTCCCCCACCCCCGAAGCTGTGAAAACCAATTTACCTTTAGCTCCACATTTTACAAAAACCACAAGAAAAGAGGAGAAGATGCAGAAATAAAATGTAGACTATCTGAGTGAGACATAAAGATGTAGTCTCCTGAGTTTCTTACCTTGAGGCAGGGATGGGGGGACATGTTGAAAAGAAGAAGATAGAGAAACCATCATAAGACAATAGAGTATAAAGTCTGGCAAGATTCTGGGCTTTAGAGTCAGACAGACTTGGGCTCAAATCTGAGTTGCAGTGCACCTAGGTATGCACATGGGCAACTTACTCTAAGCCAATTTTCTCACCTGTTAGATGGGGTGTGGGGGATGACTAGGACCTCACTGGGTTGTTGTGAGGATTAAATAAGGCAATAGGTGAAAAAGTATGTGGCACATGGTCTGTGCTCAAAAACGGTTACTTTACCTTCCCTTCTTGACATTTTCCATGGACAAAGATTTTAGTTTCCCCTCAGAAACCTCTCCATGGTTAGAGCTCTCCATAACTAAGAGGGTCTTCCACATGTCCAATGAGAGTTGCTCATATTTTGCTTTGTCTGCTTCCTGTTGCTTGGCACTCTGTGGGACAGAGAGAGCTCAGCAGCCTTTTCAGAAAACCCCTCACACGTTTGAAGAAAATATTGGAGCTTTAGCTCAGTAGCAACCAATCCTACCTTACAGTTAGCGAAGGGTACTAGCAGGAAGTGGGATGTGGAAGAGGCTTGAGCTCTGAGTTAGGACTGTTCACCGTGCAAGACAGAATGCCAAAACCCATCTAACCACTTTGTGGGGTTTCACGGGTTCTTTTCTTTTGGCAAATCTTTTATTATTTACCTTTCCTCAAGTACTGTGCTGTTGGCTTTGCAACAGTTAACTCTACAGGAACTCTGGGAGGTGGTTACCATCATCCCTTTTCTTTTTCCACATTTCCTAGATGGGGAAACTGAGGCTAAAGTCACATAGTTAGTAAGGTGACAGGGCTGGGCACTGGGTCCACATCTGCTTCTTTACAAACTATTTCTCAAGTCTGAGACCTGAGGAATTAACTGCAATCATTTGTTCAGCTGGTGAAAGTCTGGAGAAAGCAACTGAAGGAAGCTTTTACAATGGCCTTTCCTGGATACTCCACTTTGAGAATATGGCACTCCTTTGAGAATGTGGGCCCTTAACACACACGAAAAGGTTGACTCCTGCAGGCTTTCAAGGTATGCTCAGCAATTTGCTCCATTGTGCCAGCTCTTGCTTTTGGGAGGGATGCCTGTAACCTGGTAGAGAGGGTGGGTGCTGTTTCAAAGTGGACGTGTGCACTGATTTATAAGCAACAGGTGGGGAATGTGATCACCTACTACTGCGTATACTAATGAAATTTTTTTCTTTAGGACAAGCTGAAATAGTATCACGTGTTCAGTGCCAAAATGAGATGGGTTTTGCACTCTGAGCTGAAAGTGTATGTGTGTCGGCTATTCTACAGACAGAGAGGTCCAAGGACTTTCTGGGTATTGGGCTAGTTTCTACCCTGGGACAAGGGCAACACCCTGTCATAACTCTGCTCTGCCTCGATCTAGAGAGAGAGCTCTGTTGTTTTCACTTGAGGAGAGCTCTTACCCTGGGGCTGAGGACAAAGCTTATATTCGAATTACGAAAAGGAACACTTACAAGTAAGGACCACCGTAAACAAGTTAGCAAGTGGTGAAGTGTCAGCATATATGTTATAATGAAAAGCAGGACGATGCAGCTTTCCAGAACCGTGATGGCTATAAACGACTCATGGGCTTCAGCGATGAGGAAGAAAGTTAATGCTCCCACGATAACTCCCTGCAATAAAAGAAAAAGGATTTGTTTCAAAGCTCATGGCTACTAAGAAAACAAAAACGTAAATCATCAGAATGTAAATCTGGTATTGCAATTGTCTACATTGTGTTGCACATATATTTTATTTTGAAAATTTCTTCTATTTTTAAGAAATGAAATAATATTTGAGGGGCCAGCAGACGGTGCAGTGGTTAAGGTGCTTGACTCCCACATGGACTGTGATTCGTGTCCTGGACCTGGTGACTTGAAAAGCACACCGGGTACCTGTGCATACGTACCCAAAATCCCTAGAGGAGAATAGAAAAGACAGGATTGCAAGGTGGCCATCCCCCTGGGGAGTGATTTCTTGCTTTTCTCCTTTGCCTCTCTATAGAGCATGCGTGAATGAAAATGAAATAAATAATACATGCAAATAATTAACATGCACATTGTATAGAAGAGTAAAAAGTCAGCTTCATTCTTCTTCCCCAATTCAACCTCGATCTCTCTCCTTATAAAGTAACCACTATTAACAGTTTATATTGCACAATAGAAATATGTATATATATACTGGTAAAGCAAATATATGTTGATTTTTTTTTTGAGAGGTTTTTTGCTATAGGGTGTGTGCGTTCGCCAGAGAGACAGAGAGAAACAGAGACAGAAAGTGAGAAATCATCCCCTGGGGGGATGGCCACGCCACAAAAATCCTTTCTCCTCCTTTCTCCTCTCGGGATCTTGGGCACGCACGCACACGTGCCCGATGTGAGTTTAAGCCACTGGGTCTGGGACTCAAACCGCGGTGGACTACATGGGAGTCCAGCGACATAGCCATTACCCTAACTGCTAGTCCCAACATATGTTGATTTTGATAGAGGTAGAGCTTCAGTTTTCTTTCTTTTCAAACAGCTGCTGATTATCTCAACATCATTTATTGGGAAATGCCAGTATTTTCCCTACTGATCGGTAGTCCAGTCTTTATTGTATATTAAATTCTCAGATTATTTGGGTCTCTTTTGGATTATTTTCTCCTACAGAGTTGATTTCTTCTACAGTACTTTGAAAATGATAGTCACTTCCTGTTGCATTATCCTTTGGCTCTAGTCCTCCTATATTACTCATTATCAGATGATTTGTCTCCCACAGTTGTCTTGGTCAAGTTCCCCAAACTAAGTTGTTGATATTTTACTTGATTTCATTAACTTGAAATTTGGAAAGATTGTAAAATTTAGTCTTTCTAGTCAAGAATGAAGTATGTCTTTCCAGTTATTTTAGTGGATTTACTTTATATCTCCCAGAAGAGTTTTAAAATTTGCTTCATCTTACTGTTTTGTATTTATTTCGTTTACTCTTAGATTTGGTCATTTTGACTGCTGTTGTAAAGAGAAATATTTTCTTCTTTTAAAAAATATTTTAATTTTATTTATCATTATTATTTCTAGTTTACTACAGGGCATGTGCACTCACCAGAGAGAGACACAGAGAGACAGAGTGAGAGAGAGAGAAAATAAGAAAGCAAGCTGCCAGGTCTGAGACTTGATTGTGGGCTTCCATGTGGGAGTCCAGCGCCTTAACCACCATACCACCTGCTGACCCCCCTTGTGATATATTTTTAAGAAACACAGATGGGACCAGCAGATGGTGTAATGGTTAGCTGGACTCCCACATAGTTGACTGCGTTTTGAGTCCTGGACCCAGTGGCTTAAAACTCACTCTAGGGACGTGTGTGTGCATGACCAAGATTCTGTGAGGAGAATGGAGAAGAAGGGATTGCAGCATGGCCATCCTCCTTTGGGAGTGATTTCTCAATTTCTGTTTCTCCAGTGAGTACACGCACCCTATAGCAAAAATCTCTCTGTAAAAATGAAAGAAAGAAAGAACAGGTGAACTGTCGGATTTTTAAATTAACTAATTTCTTCCATGAGAGGGGCCAGCAGGTGACGTGGTGATTGAGGCATTGGACTCCCACATGGCCAACTGTGGTTGGAGTCCTGGACCCAGTGGCTTGCTTTCTCACTTTTTCTCTGTTAAGCGAGTGTGCCCTCGTGTACACCTCTGACATAATGATCCACCCCACCTTTCAGCCATACCCCTGGTGGACTCAGGGAGATTTTTAGACTTAACTGGGAACCCTCATGGGATTGCCTCCCTCAGCCTGTTTTATTCATTCTCTACAGTATTGCCCCATGAGCTCCACAGGACATCAGTGTTACATGGATTCTGATGATTGTTCAGAAGCATTTCTTTCTCTGTTCTTTGAAAAAGTGTGAGGATGGGACCAGCAGATGGCGTAATGGCTATGTCACTGGACTCCCATGTAGCCGATCATGGTTTGAGTCCCAGACCTGGTGGCTTAAATTTACACCAGGCGCGTGTGCATGCATGCCCAAGATCCCGAGAGGAGAATGGAGAAGGGATTGTGGTGTGGTCATCCCCCTTGGGGGGTGATTTCTCACTTTCTGTCTCTGTCTTTCTGGAGAGTACACATGCCCTATAGCAAAAACCTCTCCAAAAAGAAAAAGTTTGAGGAGTATCAGAATTATATCCCATGAAGGTTTGAAAGATTTAATCTGTAAAAACGTCTGGGCCTGACACATTTTGGAGAGATACTCACTTGGTAATATTCTTTTTGTTCTGTGTTTATATCCATCTCTTTAGGTTATTCTCTATTCTGGGATCAGTTTGGGTACTGATTTTTACTGTCTTAGAAAATCAAACACTTCATCCAATTATTCATACCTTTTTGTTTTTCAAAGTACTACTGTAAATTATTTTCAGTTGCATTAGCGTTTGTGATTATTTCCTCATTCTGGGTTCTGATTTTAAATACACATCCTCTCATTCCTTTTTCCTTAATTAGATTGGCCAGTGCTTTATCACTTTAATTGGTCTTTCGAATGACAGATTTTGTACTAATTCTATTACTTTAGCATGTTAATTTAAAAAATTCTGTTATCTTCATTGCGGCTCAAATTCCCTTTGTGAGGGAAAATCTGAGAAATACAGGGAAAGCTCAGTTTAGTAGGAAGGGTTGTGTGTGGTGGGGGCAAGGGAAGTGGGGAGAAGTGAGTAGCAAAGGGAATTACAGAGGCTTTCCTGATGCAGCACTCCCTGGGCATCACTCCCCTAGGCCACAGCCAGCCTGCATCCTCCCAGCCTGGTCACCAGCCTTCCGCTCACCAGCCTCAGGATCTTCAGCATTCCAGTGGGCGAGAAGAAAAAACGCTTGATGCTGTCCCTAAATTTGTGCGGGACTTTGGCCCGGCCTTCAGCGCGCTTTTGGATCGCTGCCTTAGCCTTCTCATTGTCGGGCTCAGGGAGTCCAGAGGGCTGCAGTTGCACGGGCTCCGCAGGTGGCTTAGACTCGGTCTTCGAGGGTGGCTTAGACTCGGTCTTCGAGGGTGGCTTGGGCTTGGGCTCGGCCTTCTTAGGCTCAGCCTTCTTTTCTGGACGTGCTACGCGTGCAGACTTCACTGAACGTGCGGAGGGCGCAGGCGGCCCGGGCTGAACTGTTTGGGAGGAGCGCGCTGCCGGGCGCACGGAGGCTGCCGGGCGCACGGAGGCTGCCGAGCGCGCTGAGCGGCCGTGCTTCCCTACAGGTTCTGGGGGTTCCGAGTCCTTGGGAGGTGCCTCAGTCGACTTGGGATCCATGGTTGGCCCCCGGGGCCGATCGTGTCAGGCCGGCCCTGTGGCTCTGAACCAGCACCGCAGCAGCCGGCTCTCCTCTGGGAACCAGCGTCGCGCTCCAACGGCTGGCGTTCGGTCGCGCCCCAACGGCTGCCGGCCTCTCGCGCGCAGCTGGCTCACAGATCCACTCTCCTGGCCACCGGGTGGAACGTCACCGCCCAGCCTGAGGAACTGGGTCTGCTCACTCCACCTTTTTGTGCAGTCAGCCGGCCAGGCAGGCAGGTGACCCTGGAGGCCATGGGAAGCCAGCACTCCCAGGAGTTGCAGCCAGCTGAGCGCTGGACTCGGAGTTCGGAGTTCTTTTCCTTTAACCCCCATACTGTGATAAAAACGAGAATTGCAGAAAATATGTGGAAGAATAAAGAAGTATGTTTAATACTTAGTATCAACAAAAAGGGACTATAAAATTACAAAACTTCTTTTTTGTCATGATCAGGCTTTTTCTGGTAAGGACCGCTTGGATTAAAGAGAAGCTTCCGGTAGATAAGGGCCCCGTCGGCAATAGCGCACACTGCTGTCACGAGTCCAAACACCTGGAAACAAAGACACAGCGTCACTGCCCCAGCCATGGTCCTGACCTCTCACCCACACGAGTTTTAAAGGGGTCTGTCCACTGGATTCTTGTCCTGCTAGCGTCCTGCAATTGCTCTTGCACTGCCACATAATTCTTTATTTATTTATTTTTTTTGAGAGAGTTATTTTATTGCACTTTATTTATTTATTTTCATTTGACCAGAGAGGGACAGAGTGACAGAGACACAGAGAGGGAGAGAGAGAGAGGGGGAGAGAGAGAGAGAGAGAGAGAGAGAGAGCAAGCCGCCAGGTCCGGTATTCAGCACACTTAACCACCGCCACCTGCCCGTCCCACCCATCAGGTAACTCTAAAAAGGGAAGAATATTTGGAGATCATGTACTCTTTTCATTGCCAAGTTTTGCCAATTCCTGTCCAGAAAGGGAAAAGATACTCTGGGCAGAATAAGAAGACTGGTGTGGGCTCTGAAATAAGACCGGTCTTTATCTCTTGACTTGCTCCTGTGTATATTTTTTAAGCCCTACTGGTGATATTTAATGCATCCATCAACATTTCTCAGTGTTCAACTATTTGATGTTCTCATTGCCAAACTCTACTGGAGAAAAGGTCGAAGTTGACACCAGCTCAAGATAAAATGATGGGGACTACAGCTGTGATCAAAACTTTTGGGAGTGGGGTCAGCAGGTGGAGTGGTGGTTACGATGGACTCCCATATGGCTGACTATGGTTCGAGTCCCAGACCTGACAACCTGCTTTCTCTCTTTACCTCTCTCTCTGGTCAAATTAAAAATAAATAAATAAATAAAGTTAAAGTAAGTAATTCTTAAAAAATGTTTTTGGGAGTGATAGGATGATTCAAATAAAACGCTCAAAGGCTGGGCTAGAGCTGGGTAGGGTAGGATTCTAAATATGCCTTAGGAAAATAAAAATGTGGTAAAAGTAATAAACTAGAACACAAGAGGGCCTTTGCGTACTCTGGCAGCTATTAGAGAGCTGGTGCCTGGATTAGGGGGATGTCCTTCCTTACAAACCATTTGGTCAGCTTCGTCCAAGGACCAGGAAGTTTGGCTTCCTGGCTCCACACAGCTCCCACAGCCTCCTTTTCCTCCCAAAGTCTCAAGCCACGGCCTGCCAGGTTATGCTGCTCACACTAAACACTTCCTGCCAGTTCCCCTGTGACTCTGGCATCCTGCACACTGCTGGTTCCCCCATCTATGACCTTTCCCCTTTCCCCCCTTTTATTCAATACTGGTGAACTGCAAAACACTGCCAGACAGAGGTAGTTGCTTCCTCGTTTCTCTTCCCCACAGCACTGTCAACAGTTTATATACAGCTGTTTGCACTTCTGTCTCTTGTATTACTGTAAGCTTGAGCACAGGGCCCACACTCTAGCCCAGTGCTATCTGACAGAACTATGTGGGTCATCAATGTAAACCACATAATTCACTTAAAATTTTCATGTAGCTATACGAATAAAGTAGAGGGGGAAAAAAAAGCAAGTAAAATTGATTTTAATAATGTATTTTATTTGATCAAAAATATCATTTAACATGTCATCAACATAATACAATTTTTTATAAAATAGCCTATTTCTTAGGGGTAGTAAATCTTTAAAATTTAAGCTGTATTTTGTACCCCTGGCTCATCTCAGTCCTGACCACCACATTTCCAGTGCTCAGTAGCTACCTGTGGCTAGTAGGTGCTTTATTAGATAGTATAACTCTATAGTTTGTCAGTACCTGCCAAAGTACGCCTAAGGAATGAAGAAATGAATGACCGAGTAAATGCATGAATGAAAATAAATCCTATGCCTGGTCCTTCTTTCTTTACAGTAGAAGGATAAGACTTTTTTTTTTTTTTTTTTTTTTAAGAGGTTTTTGCTATAGGGCACGTGCACTCACCAGAAAGACAGAGACAGAGAGACAGAAAGTGAGAAATCACCCCCCCACCCCCCCACAAGGGGGATGGCCACGCCACAACCCCTTCTCCTCCATTCTCCTCTCGGGATCTTAGGCATGCACGCACATGTGCCCAGCGTGAGTTTAAGCCACTGGGTCCGGGACTCGAACTACGGTCGACTACATGGGGAGTCCAGAGACATAGCCATTGTGCTAACGGCTGGTCCCAAGGATAAGACTATCTTTAAAAAAATACAACTGGGAGAGACTGCTGTAATAGTGCTGTCTTAGTTCTAGAATTCTGATTCCTTGTTGCTTAGGGCCTAAGAGTGATAAAACCTATGGGTCCTGACATATATGACAGTCTGTGAGTGATGAATTCTCCAAAGTAGCCCCTATGTCAGAAAACAAAGAAATAGGAATGAGGGTTTTTTGTTACTATTATTATTATTATTATTTTTTGAGAGACTTTTGCTATAGGGTGTGCATGCTTGCCAGAGAGACAGAGCTAGAGAGAGGAAGTGAGATATCACCGCCCCCCCCAGGGGAGATCGCCATACTGCAATCCCTTCTCCTCCATTCTCCTTTCAGGATTTTTGGAACACATGCATGTGTGCCTGGCATGAGTTTCAAGCCACTGGGTTCAGGACATGAACTGTGGTTGGCCACGTGGAAGTCCAGTACCTTAACCACTACATTACCTGCTGACCCAGGAGGGAGATTTACTTAAGAACTTTTCTAATTCAATTATCTAAATCAGAATCTACAAAAAGCAAATGATTTTGAACCTCCTATAAAAAAAAAAAAAAAAAAAAAAAACTCAGCATATCAGATGGAATTATAATTAAATTACTTGATTCTTTTGTCTTGCTTTCTAGGACAAAGTCTGATTAAATTGATTTGCTTCTCTTTAAGCAGTGTTCAAAATAACCCTTTAGTGGTAAGTCTTCCGACTAGCATTTCTTTATCACAAGGACATCTTCTATTATATTCTATCTGAAGAAAGATCTGAACAAGAAATAATTGAGCTCAGAATAGTCTGTATCACCTTCCTAAGTGGTAGGTAGTCTCTTTAAAAGGGAGAGCAGTGGTGGGGAGAGCTATGCAGGGCCATTAGGTGGTATGGTGGTTAAGGCACTGGACTCCCACATGAGACCGAAGTCCTGGACCAGGAAGCTTGAAAATCACTCTGGGCATGTGCGCCTGCATTTACTGAGAGATGAATGGAGAAGAAAGTACTGCTGCATGACCATCCTCCCGGGGAGTAATTTCTCACTTTGCCCCCTCTCTTCCCTGAGAGCACACGTACCGTATGGCAAAAACCTAAAACAATAAAAAATAAAAAATAGAAGGGAGAGCTATGAAACTCATTCACATGCTTTGCTTTTGCTTGACATCAGGTTTCTCAGAACTAATTCTGTAATTGATTCTAGTAGCTTCTCTGAGGCTAGTCTAGCCCCACGAACCTGTGAGAAATATGTAAGAATCTCTTTCATTGGTTAAAACCTCATTTCTAGTTCTAGAAATCATATTTTTTCATGTCAATGAGCTCATGCCTTCACACAACAAAATATTAAGCTGTATACTGCTCTAGGAGCCTCAAAGATGAACAAAGTATAGCTTTCTATTCTTTTATATGTTGTTAAAATAAATCTGCATTCTGATCAAGTCTGAAGGAAGAAATCAGAAAGACTGTCACTTACCCCTCCAAGGACTGTCAATGTTGTAGTTTCTGGTATTAGTGCCAACACAGATATAATGACCATGAATACCGTTGTAACCAGTGAGTTGATAATATCCTAAAAACATAGAGCACAACAGGTCAGCTTGGCGTGAAGACCACCAAGCAATGTTTATTTGGGGAAAAATAAAAAGATAAGTTCCCTAAAGATTTTGGAAGTTCCATTTTATTAAACAAATTCACTTAACATATAACTTTCTGGAAACCAGAATGACACCTAGGTAGTATTTGGTCTACAACGACACCTAGTGGTTCTCTTTACTTAGACCAATCACGTAACAAGACTTTTTACTTAAATATGTTGTAGGGAGAGCTTATCTGATTAGGAAAGTGGGTGATGTGTTATGCACATTTATGTGAAATAGTCTCCATTATACATCAAACAATCAGGTCCAGCTCCGGAGTTCAGACTGAGTAGGAGGTATGTGAGGTACTATGAAGATCCTATCTATTCCTCAGCTTTCCCCTTTTGGGACTTATTAAGCTTGTGATTAGTCTGGAATACTCATCACTGGCCTCCAAAGGTGATTCTAGAAGGCATGCTTATGGTTTGAGCATAGCTACAAAGTTCTCTTTTTATTTTTGTAAAGAATTACTTTATTTATTATCACTATTATTAATTTCCCATAAAACACATGTGCTCACCAGAAAGAGAGAGAGAGAGAGAGAGAGAGAAAGTGAGAAAGCAAGCCACTAGGTCCGGGACTTGAACCATGATTGGCCATGTGGGAATCCAGTGCACTGACCATCACACCAATTTGTTGACCCCAAGTTCTCTCTCTTGAACAGGAGTTATCAACTGGGCTATCAGCACTTTGGAATCCAAGAAGATTAGACAAATGCTTCAGAGGAACAAGTGATACCTACCACCCTAGCTGAAAGGGAAAGGTAGCAAGGGGGCTTAGGAGGGACCCCTATGGAGACAGGAAGTGGGGGATAAGACTTGAAAGAGGAGAAATGAAGTCACTAGGTTTTTCCAAGAACCAACTTCTAGTCCAGGCCAAAGGGCCACAAATACCTAAACTACTGTCTTCAACCTGCCTACTCTTACATTTTCTAGAACCACTTGGACACTTCTCTGGGAAGGCATTCCTAATGCCAAGAGATGAATAGGCTGAAATATGCTACAAAATCAGGTTCTAGAAAATGAATTAAAATCACTTAGCATTAACGATAACAGACTTTTTTTTTCGAGAGAGATTTTTGCTATAACGTACGTATGCTCACCAGACAGAGAGAGACAGAGAGACAGAAAGCAATAAATCACCCCCCCCCCCGGGGGTAAATCCCCCCCCCCCCCGGGTGGGGGGATGGCTATGCTGCAATGCCTTCTCCTCCATTCTCCTCTTGGGCACGCATGCACTTGCACCTGGTGTGAGTTTTAAGCCGCCGAGTCAGGGACTCGAAGTGTGGTTGACTATGTGGGAATCCAGTGATGTAACCATTATGCCATCTGTTGGTCCTGATAACAGACATTTTTAAGAAAGATAACATTGTGCTTTATTTATCCTCCTAATGAGTTTGGTTTTCCATTTAGTGATCGGGGAATTAAGGATGTGCAAGAATACTCGTACCCCTGCCTCTATCTCTATCCCCCAATGCTGTGGCCATAACAACATGCATTTAAAAGGGAGGCAAAGATTAAGAATGCTGTATAATTTTTACTAACATGGTCCTAAATTTAAATACCTTTAGAAGACATACACCTATGTGAATTCTCCTAACAAAAGGGTCAGCCATATCTTTTGACAGACGGAGTTTAGAGAAGAATTTGTGCTCTGAGGCTGCCCTGGATGCCCGAGAAACTCCTGCAAGGACAGTGCTGAGCAGTGGGTAGAATTCTTCCTTAAGCCTATCTGAGATTAATCTTGACATTTTAAGAGAATGTCTCACTATGGTAGTGAAAGTAAAACTTAAAAATGAAACTGAACACTTACAAGCAAAGGCCAAAACAACCACTTCATTAACCGATCAAGTCTCAGGATATACAAAAGTATGAAAAAGAAAATAACAGTGACTTCAAATCCAGTGATAACGATGTATGGTTCAGGGGCTTGTGCGATGATGAAAAAGGTCATAGATGTCACTGTTAGTGCCTAGAAAAAAAAAACAAAACACAAACATGATTTATTCAATAATTTATGAATACAGATTTTTTTTTTTTGGAGAGTTTTTTTTTTTTTTTTTTTTTTTGCTACAGGGCGCGTGCGCTTGCCAGACAGAGAGAGAGAGACAGAAAGCGAGAAATCACCCCCCAGGGGGGATGGCCACGCCACAATCCCTTCTCCTCCATTCTCCTCTCGGGATCTTGGGCACGCATGCACACGCGCCCGGCGTGAGTTTTAAGCCACCGGGTCTGGGACGTGAACCGCGGTCGACTATGTGGGAGTCCAATGACATAGCCATTACAATAACTGCTGGTCCCTATAATTTATGAATACAGATTTAAGCTCTAAAACTCTGTTTTTTTTCTTTTCTTTTTGGAAGAGAGATTTTTGGTATAGGGTATGTGTGCTCACTGGAGAGACAGAGAGACAGAAAGTAAGAAATCACCCCCTGGGGGGGGAAGGCCATGCTACAATTCCTTCTCCTCTCAGGATTTTGGGCACTCATGCACACATACCCAGTGTGAGTTTTAAGCCACCGGGTCCGGAACTCGAACAGCAGTTTACTATGTGCAAGTCCAGCAACATAACCACTACACCATCTTCTGGTCCGGGTGTGAGTTTTAAGTTACTGGGTCCAGTACTTGAACCACAGTCAACCACGTGGGAGCCCAGCAATGTAACCAGTATGCCAACTGCTGGTCCCCCAAACTCAATTTCTAAAATGGGTTTCTGCTATATATACACATGCATACATAAAAGAGGCATGGCTAAAATATTAGGTTTCATTAACATCTGTCTTAGAGGATTAGGTATCTCTTTCTGACTTAAGTCTAATTAAATAATTCTACTTACACTTCTGATACCATCACTTCTCACATCTGTTCTCTTTTCCCATCAGTGATCTCTTCTTTTCCTCTTATACCTTCCATCTGTCCTCTGCCAGCTCCTCTCTTTATCCTATAAACAGATCTAAGCTGCCTTCCTTTAAAACACACGCACCACCTTTTCATCCTGCTCCCCACAGCCACCCCACTCCATTTTCTACTCTTCTTGTTTTAGTTCTCGAAAGTCTGGATATTGGCTGTCTGTAATTCTTTATCATCCATTCATCACTCCTTAACTCCTAACAATCTGGATTCTGTCAACTTTAAATTTGGAATATTGCTATGAAAAATATCAGGGAAGAAAGGTTAAAACAAAGTGTCAGAAAAAACAATTCTGATGTCTAATAGCTTTATTACTGAAAATACTACTTTTTACACATTTTCTCTTACATGAATACAATGAAACTAGAATCAAGGATTTTTTTTTATTGCCAGAGGGTACGAGAGCGAGAGCGAGAGCGAGCGAGAGAGAGAACATCCCCAATTGGACATGGTCGTGCTGCAATTCCTCTTCTTCCATTCCTCCTTCCCATCGGGATTTTGGGCACTCACACACACAAGCCCGGCATATTTTTTCAAGACTCTGTCTGGGATTCAAATTGTGGTTGCCCATGTGGGGATCTAGCTCCTTTAACTGCTGAGATACAGGGCCAAAGGTTGTTTTTTTTTTTTTTTTTTTCCCAGTGGTAGAGGGTGTGTGCATACGCTGAAGTGAGAGAGAAAGAGAGATGGAGAGAGGGAGACAGGAGGTTTGGAAGAAGGCAGGAAGAAAACACCCTTTAACTGGAGAGAGGGAGACAGGAGGGCTGGAAGAAGGCAGGAAGAAAACACCCTTTAACAGGGCCTGGTCGTACCATAATCCCCCCTCCTCTACTTTTTAAAAAAGTTTTTGCTATAGGGCATGTGCACTCACTGGAGAGAGACAGAGAGGGAAAGTGAGAAATCTTCCTCAGGTGGTGGGGGGGATGGCCACACCACAATCCCTACTCCTCCATTCTCCTCTTGGGATCTTCAGCACTCATGCACACACGCCTGGCACGATTTTTCAAGCCACCGGGTCTGGGACCCAAACCATGGTCAGACATGTGGAAGTCCAGCACCTTACCCACCACACTATCTGCTGCCACCCTGCCCCCACACCCCACCCTCTGGGTCTCTCCTACTTCCCCAAATGCTCCCTTGCATTCTTCTTGGCTAGTTCTTCCTCTTCCCTCAAACTCTTACTGTTTTAATGTTCTAGAGTTCAATCTTCTGTTTTTTTTTTTTTTTTCCCTGCTCTATACTCTCCTGATAACCTTTAAACAACTCTATTTCCGAAGCCTGACTCTCTTATCAAAACCCAGTCTTGTCTATTCCAATGTACTATTCATACTATCACTTGGTTGTCTAACAGGTATCTCCAACCTAACACGTGAAATGCAAGATTGAACTTCTGATTTTCCTCTTACAGTTGCTTCACCGAGGCTTCCTAATCTCAGTGAACAGCAACTCCATCCTTCCAGATGCTTAGGTCCAACACTTGGGCATTATCTTGGATTCTTCTCTTTCTTTCAACACCAGAGCTGGTTCCTCAGCAAATCTTGCTGGTGGCCCTTCCAGAATACATCCCAAACATGATCATTTTTCATGGCCTGCTCAGCTACCACCAGCTGCCAGGTGGCTGGTCTGAGCCTCCATCGTTTCTTGCTCTGATGTCTGAGACAGCTCTAATTAGTCTTCTTGGCTCGACCAGTGTTTCTGCACCAGTCCACTGCTGTCCTTTGTCACCAATCTATTTTCAACAGAGGAGCTAATGTACTTAAAAAAGTCAGTCAGATCATTAGTATTCCTTTACTCAAAACCTTCCTTATTTCCACTGTGTTCTTCTCACATACCCATGCCAGTGTCACTGTTTTTTTTTGTTTGTTTTCTTGACCCCCTTGGGCACATTCCTGCCATGGAGTCACTATGTTAGATTTTCTCTGCCTTAAACACTCTCCTCAATATTCTCATAGCTAACTCCCTCACTTCACTCAGCTCTCTGCTCAGATGTTATCTCAACCAAGGCCAAAGCTTATCGCCCTACTAGAGCAACCTGCAATCTTCTTCTGCAACTCCTTCTCCCTTACCTGGCTTCCTTTCCTCTTGTTCCATAGCACTCACCGCCTTCTAGACTACTAACTTACTCACTCACTTTATTTATTTATGTATATGTTTGTTTCCCCAGCCTTCTCACACCAATATGTAAGCTCCACGAGGGCAGGATCTTTGTTCTATTCACTCATTTTCTCTCAAGAGCCTGCAACAGTGCCTGGCACAAGACAGACATTCAATAAATATTTGTTGAATGAAAAAATGAGGCCAATAATTTCTTATCTATTTTTTTTTTTTAAGAGAGATTTTTGCTATAGGGCACATGCGCTCACAGTGAGACAGAAAGCGAGAATCACCCCCTGGGGGCATGGCCACGCCACAGTCCCTTCTCCTCCATTCCTCTCTCAGGATTTTAGGCACACATGCAAACACATGCCTGGCATAAGTTTTAAGCCTCTGGGTCCAGGACTTGAACTGCAGTTGACTATGTGGGAGTTCGGTGATGTAACCACTAGGCCATCTGCTGGTCCCAATATTCAACCTATGTTGGGTTGTCGGAAAAGTCATGACACACTTTTGCATAGAAAAATATGTCATGACTTTTCCGACAACCCCAAAATTTGCTACATAAATCATGCTTTCCTTCCCTCCCTGCTTTTTGTTCAGGTGACTCTCCTTAGATCACACCTAGATTTCTCTAGAAGTTTTCCGACACGTCCTTATGTCCTTGGTTAGATGTCTCACTTCTGTGTCCTATCTCACCTTTTCCCATGTCATAGCTATCTGCTCATGTGTCTACTCTCTGAATAAACAGAACTAAGGGACTTTTGTCTTCATTTGTCTGTTGTTCCAAGTCTTAGCACAGAGCTTGGAAGATATTACCCAAATTATCTGCTAAAGAAATTCATATGTCAAAAATGAAAACTTTCTCATAAAATTCTGCTCCTCTTCTAGTGTTTCAGAGCGTTCAGTACCAGGGATAAAACCCCAGACTTGCAGGTCCCTTATTCTGATTATTTATTTCTATCCCAAAATAATCTTTTGTTCCTTTGACTCCAGGATAGTTTTGTAATTCTTATACATTCTTTTTAAAAATTAACTTATTATCATAATCTTTTTTATATTACATTGAATCACATATATTTTTACAATGTATTACATTTCTTTTTCCAGCATGATTACCATGCATATCAGTCAAGACAAAGACATTACTATCCACATCATCATCAAATAATTTTTCATAATCTCAGATTATTATTATTCTCATTATTTTTTAAAACATTCAATCACTATATATCATTTGGCTTGTAAAAAGAATTCACCCAACATGAAATACTTCTCAGACCAGTTCAGTTGAGAATATTATACATGTTATCATCAACGGGTAATAAACCATTAGTGTCCCACTAATGTCATGCCTCTCTATTTGTTCTCTTGCTATCCTTCTCTATACTCTTCCCTTCTCCCGCCCCATTCCACACTGTCTTCAGTATCCATAACTATTTTCACTGCTTTTATGCCCTCCAATATTTCAGTCTCTACCATAAAGTGTGGATAGTTGGTGTATATTAAGTGAATACAATATCTTTCATATCCTGCTTGTTTCACTCAGCAATAGATGCTCTGTATTTGACCACTTCCTATCAAATACCAGGGTCTTGTTTTTTATGGCTGAATAGTATTCCATGGAGTATATGTGTCACACTTTTTCAATCCATTCATCTGTTTGTAGGCATTTGGGTTGGTTCCATGTCTTAGCGATCATGAATAACGCCACAATAAACATTGATGTGCAAGCGCTTTTCCCACTGAGCATTCTCCTGTCCTTTGGGTAGATACCCAGAAGTGAGATTGCTGGAGCAAGTGGTAGTTCTATGTGTAGATCTTTGAGGAATCTCCATATTGTTCTCCACAGTGGTTGAACCAGTTTACATTCCCACCAACAGTGTAGGAGGGTTTCCCCTTTCACCATAACCCCACAAACACATCACTTTTTGTATTTTTAATCTTTGCCATTCTGACAGGGGTTAGGTGATATCTCATTGTGGTTTTAATCTGCATCTTCCTTGTGATGAAGGATGTTGAGCATTTCCTCATATGCTTTTTGGCTGTTTATTTTCCTTAGATTTTTGTTCAGCTCATTTTCCCATCTTTTAATTGGGTTAATAATTTTTTGAGTAAGCCACTGAAGTTCCCTGTGTATTCTGGTTATCCGTCCCTTGTCTGAGGCATATTTTACAAAAATATTCTCCCATTCTGAGAGTTGTCGATTCACTCTAATTACTGTGTCCTTTACTATGCAGTAACTTCTTAGTATGATATAGTCCCACTTGTCTAATTGAGGGATTGTTGCCTGTGCTTTGGGAGTCTTATTTAAGACATATTTGTCTACCCCAACGTCTCCCAGAGTTTCCCTAGTATTTTCCACCAGTAGTTTTATAGTTTGAGGTCTTAGGTTTCGATCTCTGACCCATTTTGAGTTAATTTTTATTAATGGTGAAAGATGGGGATTCAGTTTCATCTTCCTGCAGGTGGATACCCAGTTTATCCAGCACCATTTACTAAAGAGGTTTACCT
The DNA here is from genome assembly GCF_000334495.1 of Tupaia belangeri chinensis. NCBI lineage: Eukaryota > Metazoa > Chordata > Mammalia > Scandentia > Tupaiidae > Tupaia > Tupaia belangeri. The sequence continues at coordinate 1,391,009 of NW_006159972.1, read as the reverse complement.
TTTCCCAGTGGATTGACCGGCATCCTTTGTCAAAAATCAGTTGGCTGTAAGCTTTGGAGTTTATTTCTGGGGTCTCTATTCTATTCCATTGGTCCACCTGTCTGTTTTTGTGCCAATACCATGCTGTTTTATTATAGCTTTATAGTATATTGTGGGGTCAGGGAGTGATATGTCACCCACTCCACTCTTCTTGAGCAGGGAAATCTTATACATTCTACCTTGTATTATAGCACTTTCTTAGAATTACAGCCTTTGATATGGGAAGTTTCTTATATACAATTTCTTATCTACAACTCGTTCTCCTCAGTCTCCTTTGCCACATTCTCACCAAGTGTTCATGAATAAATGTCTGCCACCTTTGCTGTCTGAGAATTTACTGCTTTCCCAAGTGGCCATTTCATTTCGGGAATGTCCCCAATACAAAGTTTCTTTCTCATAATAACTAGAAATGTTTCCCTATCACTTGTAACTCTTTCCACCTTACCTCTTACAAGTCAATCCTTTAAAAGTTAACTTTTTCCTGCCCCTTAAGTTCTTCTCCTTTTTAATTCCTTCAACTATGATAGTTTCCATGATAGATTCCTTCAACTAGGGCACTTTCCACTTCTCTAAGCAAACCGAATCCACCCAAAGCCCTAAGAGCTTTATTATTATTGTTATTTTTAAATCGTGTAACTTCTGAGGGTATAACTACAGCCTGCTATCCTGGGTACCTGGTATGTGGGTTCAAGAACAAACCATTATGGTAGACCTGCTGATTCTGACTAATAAGTGTGTCCCCAAAACCTCAGGTGCCTTATCTCACTCGGTGCCTTCCTGCAAGGGGTAGAGGGAAACGCTTTGCTTCTGGAGGGAGGCCTTAACAACAAAAACAGGCTGAAAGAGCAAACAGGAACTCCCTTCCCACTTCATAGCTTCACACACTTCACAGTCACATCTCGCACCCTCCAGCGCTTGGACACCGCCCCCTGCCCAGCTCGGAGCCTCACCAGCCGCAGCATCTTTACGTGGCCTTTTACGCTGAAGCAGAAGGGACGATGTTTCAGTTTCAGGTGCACGATCTCCATCGTGCCGGCAGACTCGACAGCAGCCGCCCCTCTAAACTTCCTGCTCCGCTTACCTCCCAGCCAAGCCTAGCGCCGCTACAGCAACCGCCGCCGCAGCTACCGCGCACCGCCCTTCTCGACTTTCCGCTCTTGCGCGCGCATGCGCTCGGCGCCGCGCCCTGCACTCCTGCGCATGCGCCTCATGGGAGCCGCCAACTGGTGGCTGTTGCACTGTCTCCTGCTCTCTTTAGGGCTGCATGTTGGTGAACCTAGGGGTCCCACATAGGCCTGCCGAGCACAAAGACGCACAGCTCTACACTTCTCTTGGGGAGCTTTCCTGTTGCGCAACGCTCCCAGGGTTGGCGTGGCAGAGCAAGGGAGGAGGCAAGGGAGATCCAGAAGTAGCTGCTCTGCCTTGCCAGACCTGGTGCATCTCAAATGCTGCCTACTCAGAGGATTTCCCTTGGCCACTCCACTTCTAGTAGTCGTCATCACTCAACATTTATCAATAACTGATACATAAGAACGTAAATTCCAGAATAGGAGGGACTCATCTGTCTGCTTCGGGTCCCCAGGGTCTGATGCACAGCAGGTGAAGAGTACGCATAATGGCCTGGATCTCAGACCCTACCTGGGCGGGATGTCTGGATATATGTGAGCCTCTTGATTCTGCATATTTTTCCTTTGGCCTCCCACTGATACGACTTTTCCCTAGAATAGCCCGTTGCCCTTTAGATGCTTGAATTTAGTTTGTGTTTTTCACTAGTACTCCTATGAAGTTCTCTTGGAGTGTTTCTTTTTAGGGGTGTGAAGTGTATGTTGCTCCTCTTATGTGATTGAAATTCTGTCTTGGATAATTTGGCATCACCCCATTCTGTCTGTGGATCCTGCCCATCTCAGAATCAGTCCATTCCGTTCTTTCAGATGGGATCCTCCCAGGGGCTTATCACTCACAAATATGCTGACTTTCATACTGAAATTGATTTATGGAGTGTGTACTTACCCTTGCTGGGTATGTGATAGATATGCAGGAAGCATGAGCTGAGTGGTGGCTTTCTGGTACAGATCTAGAGGCTAAGAGAACCCTCTCACAGAAGATTTACTTCTCTTTGCCAAGACACAACTGTCAGCTCTTGCGTTCCCAGGAAAAGTGGGAATCCCTCTCTGTATAGTCAAGGGTCATAACAGCCTGGGTTGCTGGGCCTGAGCCTGTTGAATTGTAATACCCCATCTACCTCCCAGGCAGGCTGAATTTTTCATGCCTAACTACAGACAGAACTTGCCAGCTTCCTCCCCACTCCCAACTTGTGCAGTTGGAATATTGACTCCATTCAGAGTCCAGACCCTGGAAATGTCAATATTGAGGAAAGAGGGTGGGCTGCAAAGCAAGGCAGATGGGCTGGAATTTCAATTCTCCTCTTAAGGAAGGCTTCTGATCATTTTGACCAAGTTACCTTTCTTTCTTCCAGGGCGGCTTGGAGAATAGGAGTGAAGTGACAGTCCTATGTGGTCAGGCGTATGATCGTTGCATCTGCACCGAATGTGTACACACTTGTCGTTGTTCACTAAACAGTGTGGTATAACAGCTATTTACATGGTACTTAGATTCTGTTAGGTGTTATAAGTAACCTATAGGTAATTTAAAGTATAGGAGAGGATGTGCATAGGTTATATGTAAATGCTACACTTTTATATAAGAGACTTGAGCATCCACATATCTGTGGATGTGTGTGTGTGTGGGGGTGGGGGGATGTCCCTTCACCTCCAACCACAGGGACCACTGTAATTACTTATAGGGTTGCTGAGAGGAATAAATAACATTGTGAGTGCATGTGCCCAGTGTCTGGATAGAGTGAGTGTCCAATGAAGTAACCTGCAATAATTTTTTTTTTTAATTGGCAGACGGTGCATGCACTGACTGAGAGAAAAAGAGAGAGAGATACTAGGAGAAAGCATCCCTTCCCCTGGGGTGTGACCATTCTGCAATCCCTTTTCCATTTCTCCATCCTGCTGAGATCAAGCCTCCACCCTCTGATAGGTTACCTCCACCCCCCACCCCCGTGGGATCCTGCTTCCTTAACCACTAGGCAATGGGACCCGCCCAATAATCTGTAATCATTAATTAACCAGTGAGTCGCTGGCATTTAATTAGCCATCCTACTCAAGTCTGGTGAGTTATAGGTGCATTCTGCCAGCATCCTAGCAGCGGGAAGACTTCCTGGCTTGAAGCCGTCAACCCCTCAGCCCAGATATTTCCCCTCTAGCCGAAGGTGAAATGTGACGGGGTCTCTTTAAGGGCCGGGCACCAGTGGATTAGCTGCGGGCCGCGCTCGCGCTGACTCGTACAGGAAGGAAACCGTGGCCGCAGGATCCGCCCGCCGGGCCATGCTGCTCCGGCCGCTGCCGGGCTGGGTCGCCCGGGCGCTGCGATGTGCAGGGCTTGGGAACTCCGGGACCCCCGCCTCGGGCACCAGGCCACGGGGGGCACAGCGCTGGGCCTGGCCTTCGGGTAACTCGTGTCTTGTTCCCGCATCGCCGGGGTCCCCCAACTCCGCCGCTCAGCTCGAGGGACCTGCGTGAACCCGAGACTCCACCTCGGAGTCGGGATTACCTTCTTGGGCAGCAGCAGGCGGCAGGGGCGTTATTGGCCGGTACCCGGATGTGAGCAGCGGTGGGGCCCGGACTGTCTCGCATCTGGTCTGGGGAAACGTGGAGCGGGGCTGCCCGAAGCGTTCCCGCACAGGCCCAGGTCCTCCGGCCCATTTCCTGGTCCAGTGCTTTCGGCCTTCAGGAGCTGGGGACATTTCACTCGTCCTCGGAGGACGCTGGTGACAGCAGGTGGTGGGCCAGGTGGGGGTTAGGCTCCGAGCCCTCCTGCCCTTCCTGGGCATGGGCGCCCTAACCTGCAGAAGTGAGAGCCACCATTTTAGCCAAGTTCTGGGGTTCAGGGATGGGCTGTTGAGAGGAGCCCCAGCACCACGTGTGGGGGTGGGTGGGCTATGATGTCAGCCCGGACCTAGAGGGATACCGGGGTCCCAGGCTTAAACCCCAGCCCACCACCTGCCTACCGGTGCGCTGTACGTGAAAGCCACTCTAGGATTTCACTTGATGGTGGTCCATCTGTGATGATCATAAATATGAAATATGTGGAATATGCAGTGTGTTCTTATACCAAATGAAAGAACTCTGATACACTCGAGGCTCCGACGTGCCGACAGGGCCCAGACAGTGGCTGTGCAGCTTGGCACACAGGTAGGCAGTGGTCCCCTCCCTGTCTCTATCCACTCAGGGCAGATTTCCAAAAGAGAAACTATTTCAGGCCAAGGAGCAACTGTGAAAAATGACTCTTTTTGTGGTCAAATTAGGGCAGAGAAGAGTGTTATTAAAAATGGAATTTAAAAATGGATTTTTTTTTTTTTTTTAGCTAAGGACAGAGCAATGAAAAAGAAAAAAAATCAGTGGTAAGTCCCTTTTTCAGGTGTACCCTCCAGCGTAGGCTAACTTGTGTTTATGTTGTTTGGGGGTGGGAGTAAAGGAATATGTACGAAAATGCAGAAATATAAGAGGATTTCCAGGGATAAGGAAGTCTGTCACCCTCCATGAGGAACAGACCCTCTCCCCTGAGGCTACCTCTGTTACCAATTTCTTACGTCCTTCTGGTAGACGTGGATTATTGGAGCTTGAGGAGTGACTAAAAGGGTTTGGAAAGTGCCCATTTTGTGTGGGGAGGGTTGGTTTCAGTGTGGTTTGGGTAACCCATTAGTGCCCTTATAGGGGCTGTTCTAGTCCTTCTTATTGCTGATAGCAGAAAATACCTGAGTCTTGAGTAATTGAAGAAAATAGAAGGTTATTCAGCTCATGGTTTGGACGTCCAAGGTCCAGGGGCTACATCTGGTAGGAGTTTTCCCGTTGGTGGGGTCCAGAGGTCTTGCAGGATGTCACATCATGAGTGAAGAGAACATACATCACTGTGTTCTCCTGGTTCCTTTAAAAATAAACAACTTTACTGAGTTATAATTTACTTACCATAAAATTCACTCATTTTAAGTGTACAATTCAATGATTTTTTTAAAAGTAAGTTTGAAGAGTTGCACAGCATCGTTACCATCTATTAATAATTTTAGACTATTTCCATCACTCCCAGAAGGAGCCTCGTGCTCATTTCGGTCACTCTTCCAGTGCCAGGCGAACCCAGAGCCTTCCATGCGGGACAGCCTCGAACAGGGTTACATTCTACTGCTGCGCCACCATCTGGCTCCATATTTTCTTTTCTCAGTCTGTATTTCCTACAGTAAGAATGCTTACCTTTCAGTTTTAGAAAATATTAGATGCTGTTTAAAAATAATGGTAGCTAGTTCCTCACAGTGTCAGTATAATTGTGGGAAATTGTTCAGAAGGCCTCACAGCAGGGGAAAATGTGGGTAAATGGTGGTAGGTACTCAGACTGGGCAGTCGTGTGCTCACACAGCAGGTGAACACCCCCTTCCTGCCCATCCTCACACCATGAGTGCTGTGGGTGCCAGCACTGGTCCTAAGTACACGTTCCTGACACAGAGTAGGCCTTTAAGAAGCAATAGAGGGACCAGCAGTTGGCATAATGGTTATGTCACTGGACTCCCATGTAGTCGACTGCAGTTCGAGTCCTGGACCGGCAGCTTAAACTCACGCTGGACACATGTGCGTGCGTGCCCAAGATCCCGAGAGGAGAATGGAGGAGAAGGGACTGTGGCGTGGCTTTCCCCCCTGGGGGCGATTTCTCACGCCCAGAGCAAGTTTTAAGCTACTGGGTTCAGGACTCAAACCGTGGTCGACTACATGGGAGTCCAGTGATGTAACCATTATGCCATCTGCTGGTCCCTAAACATTACTTTAAAAAGAAATATATAGGGGACTGCAGGTGATGTGGTGGTTAAGGCACTGGACACTCCCACATGGCCAACTATGGTTCAAGTCCCAGACCTGGTGGCTTCCTTTCTCACCACCACCACCCTCCCTGTCTCTCTCTCTGGTCAAATTAAAATAAATGAATAAATAAAAAATTAAGTAATTCTTAAAAAAAAATGTAGAGACTTCCTTTGCTTGGTTCCTTTCCCCCCTTCTATGAAAGAGGAAGTAGTGGCGAGAATTCCTGCCTTGCCTACTCTAAACCAGAGGGCAGATCACCTGCACTCATTCAAGGCCTTCCATTCATCAGCCACTCGGGATGTCATGGTGGGAATAGCAGCAAGTGTTTTGTTTTTAAGAAGTTTTTACCTTAGGGCATGTGCTCTTGCCATAGAGAGAGAAAGAGACAATGAGAGGGAGATTGAAAAATCATCCTCCAGTGGGGATGGCATGCTGCAATCCCTTCTTCTCCATCCTCCTCCTGGGATCTTAGGCACACATGCATGCACACATGCCCAGCATGAGTTTCAAGCCACCAGGTCCGGGACTCAGACTGTGGTGGGCATGTGAGATTCCATCCCCATAACTGCTGTGCCATCTGCTGGCCCCAGAAACAAGTGTTTTTGGGAGAGGGTCATATCTGAATGACATCCTGTAAAGTCCTGGCAGTGAACAGGAGAGAAATAAAGCCTGTCATATGACGAATAACATTCAGGTTGATCTCTAAATATCCAGGAAGAGGAAAAGTGTTTTTTTAAAAATATTTATTTAATTCCATTTGTTATTGTTATTATTATTATTATTTTGATTTGACCGGAAAGGCAGAGAGAGAGAGAAAGGGAAAGTGAGAAAGTAAGCTGCCAGGTCTGGGACTTGAACCCATAGTCGGTCATGTGGGAATCAGCATCTTTAACCACCACACCACCTGCCAGCTCCCAAAAGTGGTTTTCTTTAAAGAACAAAAACAAAAGAATTAAATCCATTCCTGCCCCAATTGGGTTCCTTTGTGCCCTTTGGTGCAGTCTTGAGTTTGACAGTTCGGGGTTCTCAGGGCGTGAACTGGCGGACCCCAGGGTTGGATGGTAGCCCAGCGTTGGTTGGAAGCGTGATTGTCCCACTCTCCTGGATGCCTGCTAACATCGAGGCAGGAAGAAACCTTTTCAGCCTGCTGGCAGAGTTCTGGGTGCCAGGGAGAATTGCTATGGATAGGGTGAGGTAAGATGGCCTGCAGCGTTTTTAGTGTTTTATGGACGGGGTGACTGAGGCTCCACTTGGGATCACAGAAAGGGGCCTGCCAGGCTTAGGTGTGAATTCTACCTCTTGTCCACTGTCTCGGGCATTATCTAAGTCACCCATATTTCTCCAGAGTCCTTGCTGTAAAGGAGTAGGGCACAGTGCAGCAGAAAGGGGCCTTCTCTGACTGCCAGGGGTGTCTAACATGTGTTCTCAGTTTGTCTTAGGTATGTGGAAATGCCTGCTCCCTCTTGTGGTCTGCTGGAGTCAAAGCACTTGGCCTGTGTCTGTTGGTGCATGGCTTAGCAGAACCTGGTCAGAACTATTGTGGTTTGAGTGCCCCGATCCAAAGTCTGACTCATGTTTAACAAGACTCTCTGCTGCTCCTGAAGCAGGTGTCTGGACTACATTTGAGAATGCCTGTCGCAGACCAGTGCCTGCGCACTGAAACCCCCTGGAGGATTTGAAAGTTACTGAGGCCTGAGTGTTACACTCAGATTGTGGTGTCGTTGGCTTGGGCTGTGGTTTCTTTGCAAGTAATTTTTTTTTTTTTTTTATGTTTTGTTTGATTACTTTTGTTTTTCAGACTTTTGCCATAAGGCACGTGTACTTGCAGGAGAGACAGAGGGAAAGTGAGAGAGCACCCTCTCTCTTCCTTGAGAAACATTAGAACCTACTTCTCAGGTTCTGGTGAGGTTATTGTATATGTGGCCCGTCTTTGGGCCTCGCTTATGACAGGTGCTTGGCAAGTCTGTGCTGTATTTTCTTCTCCCTTTTTCTAATACTTTCTTTTGCTCTTTTTTTTTTTTTTGAGAGGTTTTTGCTATAGGGCGCGTGTGCTCGCCAGACAGAGAGAGACAGAAAGCGAGAAATGGATGGCCACGCCACAATCCCTTCTCCATTCTCTTCTCGGGATCTTGGGCACATGCGCACAAGCGCCCGGCCTGAGTCTAAGCCACGGGGTCTGGGACTCGAACCGCAGTCGACTACATGGGAGTCCAGCGACATAGCCATTACGCTAACTGCTGGCCCCACCTTTTTATAATACTTTCTAGCCCATGACCGAGGGCTTTTTTCCTGTACAAAGCAATGAGTAAGAGTCTAGGGAATGTACTGTGTTTCCCAACCTCCGAGCTATTAATTAGGCTCCAGTGAAGGTGGTAGGATACTTAGGCCCAAAATCTCATCGTCTAAAGGGTTGAGTTGGGGATGGACAGAGCCGGGCTGGGTGGACAAGCCTGGCATGGTCTAGGAGTTGACGGAAAAGAGGGTCTTGTCTGGAGGGACCACCCGAGCCTACCACAAGGTGAAGGACTGCTGTGTGTGTCTGTTATCAGGGCTTTAACGATGGGGCCATGGGGGTTGCTTGAGGAGGGATCTGGGGTGATACTTTGAGGTCTTGGCCTGAGCCAGTGATGCTGTTCACCTGAGCCCCTCCCTAGTCGTCATTCTCCGAAGACCCCTGGGCACTTTCTGGCTGTAATGTGCATTTGTCTCTTGTCAGATCTGCGTGGAGGGCAATATTGCAAGTGGGAAGACGACATGCCTGGAGTTCTTCTCCAACACGACAGACATCGAGGTATGGCCATTACCTTGTATTGTAAAGAACCCGAATAAGCTTGTCAGAATAATTTATAGAGGGTCTAGACCATCCCTGTCCAATAGAAACATAGTATAAATCACATAGGTAATTTAATATTTCTAACAGCCTTGCTAAAAAAAATTGCAAAAAGAGGGCATGGTGGTTAAGGTGTTGAATCTCACATGACTGACTCCACGGTTTGAGCCCCAGACCTGGCAGCCTGAAAAATACTTTAGGCGTGTGCTTATGGATGCCCAAAATCCTGAGAGGATAATGGAGGAGAAGGGATTATGGTGTGACTATCCTCCCTGGAGAGATGATTTCTTTCTTTCCCTTTCTCTGTCTCTGTCCAGCGACTACACGTGCCCAATGATAAAAAAAACAAACAAAGAAAGAATCAACTATATACATATTTGGGGGGGGAGGGGGAGAGGTTTTTGCTATAGGGTGCGTGAGAGACAGAGAGACAGAAAGACAGAGAGAGACAGAGAGACAGAAAGTGAGAAATCACCCCCCCGGGGGGGATGGCCACACTGCAGTCCCTTCTCTTCCATTCTCCTCTCGGGATCTTGGGCATGCACATGCGCCCGGTGTGAGTTTAAACCACTTGGTCTGGGACTCGAACGACGGTCGGCTACATGGGAGTTCAGCGACATAGCCATTACGCTAACTGCTGGCCCCAACTATATATATATATTTTTAAAAAAGTAAAAAGAACATTTTATTTAACGTACTCTATCCCAGATATTAATGTGTGATCAGTGCAGAAATGATCAGCGAGCTACTTTGTATTCTGGTTTTCATCCAAAGTCTTTGGAACCTGGTATGTATTGTACGTTTACAGCGTTTACAGCCTATCTCCGTTTGGCTAGTCACAATGTAAGGTCACATCAGCCACATGTGGCTCATGGCTGCTGTGCGACTGTGTGGGTATTGACCAGCCCACTGTGTGTTAGGAAAGGAGTCTACATGTGCAGGAGGCAAGGTCAGGCTGGGGAGCAGGGCTAGAATGCTGCAGTGTGACATCTGAGAAGCCAGTGACCAAGCAAGGGGTATCACCTTGCATAGCCAATTAACGTAATTTCTAGTGCATTTAAAGCCTAGTCACACACAAAAAATAACCTCACAGATGGTTAAGAATCATCCCTAAGATCTTGAGCTTTCTTCCTGTAGCTATAGTAGTGTATTTATGGTATAGTACACACACACTGTGCTGCATGCCAGCACGGTACTGAGGGTTCATCATGCTCTCCATCCTTAGAAGAGCAGTCCCTCTGACGTGCTGTTATTGCCGCAGCTGCACACTAGGGAACCAGGGCGCGGTGAGGCTAAAGGCCTTGTCCAGGGTCACATGGTTAGTGTGCTGAGGGGCCAGATCTCCGCCCAGCCCGTCCGGCTCCGGTGTCTGTGCTGGTTCTTCCATGAGCTTCGTTGGCTCAGGAAGACCATTCACCCCTCAGATCTCAGCGTTATGCTCCCTGGCCTCCCCAGCTGAGTTACCCTCCCTGATGTAGGTGCCTCTGTCCTTTCTGTCTCTCTCTTTTCTACCATTTCTCGGGGGTTGGGAGTCATGGTGATTTCTGTGATGGACAGGGGGGTGTTCGGGTCATCTCTGGAGGCTGCACAAGGAAGCAGCGTCTAGGAGTTGTGGCCTCACAGGGGTTGCTTTGCTGTTTTTGCCCACCCTGCACACCTGAATCTTAACAATCTCTCTTGTCACCACACATACGTCACAGAGCTCACAACTGACAAAAGCAGCTCTTTGATCTTTTTTTTTTTTTTCCTTCCAGGTGTTTACAGAGCCTGTGCCCAAGTGGAGAAATGTTCGTGGCCATAATCCTCTGGTGAGTGGGTTGTTTATTCCATGAGCCCCCAGCTCCCCCTTAAGCACCTGGGACTGGTGGTGCTGATGCCTGAGCCTGGCCTATCCGGGCATCGTCCTCACTCTCTCTCTCTCTCTCCTTTTTTTTTTTTTGGAGAAATTTTTGTTATAGGGTGCATATGCTCACTGGAGAGACAGAGAGACAGAAAGTAAGAAATCACCCCCCAAGGGGGGATGGCCACACCACATTCCCTTCTCCTCCATTCTCCTCTCAGGATTTTGAGCACACATGCACATACACCTGGTGTGAGTTTCAAGCTACTGGGTCCAGGACTTGAACTGCATTTGGGCATGTGTGAGTCCAGTGCCTTAACCACCATGGCACCTGCTGGTCCCTTGTCCCCAGTCTTAACTAAGCTGGAGGAGAGCAAGGGGGGCAGGCAGGAAATGGCAGCATGTTGGCGTTTTGAGGTCACGGATCTCTGAGGCCTGAGTGGGTGTGCATGGAGCCCAGGGCCCTCCCAGCAGCTCTCCCAAACTGTCCCAAGTGGCCAGCCTCAGTCCCCAGGACTGTCCATCTCTACTGCTCATCCACCCCCATCTCCTCTGTATGAAACCCCTCAGAACCCAGGTCTCCTCAGGCCTAGCCACTCTCCCCCCCAGGACCTATCTCAAGGTATCCAGGTTCCTTGGTGACCCTGTTTTGGATTTGCTCATAGAGTGTCTGTTAACAGGGCTGCTTCTGGCTCCTCTGAAGCCACCTGTCTGCTTTCTCAAGGGTGGACCTAGTGAGCCGGGTCGGGGGGGCCAGTGCCTCCTCCTTGTCCTTACCCATTGAGGAGGCTCTGCTCCAGCTGCTTGAGCCTGGGTCCTACAAGAGAGAGCTTAAGAAAGGCATATTGAGGGCAGCTGACTCTGTAGCCTAGTGGGTAAGGGAAGTGGTTTCCACATGACCAACCACGGTTCCAGTCCCAGCCCCAGCAGCTTACAGAACATGCTGGGCATGTGCTTATGTGTGCCCAAGATCCCGACAGGATGGAGAAATGGAGGAGAAGGGATTGTGGTGTGGCCATGCCCCACTGGGATCTGCTTTCTCCCACTTTCTCTCTCTGGCAAGCACCTGGATTTTCTGGCGATTAAGAAAAAACCAGAATGTATTAAAAATAAAGGGGGGGATGCTGGGGAGCTGGACAGTGGTACAGTGGTAAAATGTGATGTTTAGTGAGGCTGACGCATGGGAAGGATCTGAGCTTGCATCCAGAGATGTCCCTGAGCAGTCCAGGAACACACGTGCCTGTGATTCTGGCTGGCTGAGGCTTGGGGTGGGCTGTGGTGTCAAGACCCTGTTGGAGTGATGTCTCTGTTGTTTTCTCTCTTCCACTCATGGAACAAATAAATAAACTTAAAATTGGAAAGAAAGGGATGTTGTTTGTGGGCTACCATCCTATAACGTGGGAATAATTTGTCTCATTTTTCAGGTGAGGAAACTACAGATTAAGTTGCCCAAGGTTAGCTGGTAAATGGCAGGTCTAGGTTTAAACCTTGGACTCAGAAGCGTGCACTGCCCCCTCATTTTTAGCATCTCCTGGGCAGTAGGCCTCTCCTCGTATGTTTCATTAGACTGGGAGCTTCTCTAGCAGCAAGGACTGTGTCTGTTTTGTTCATTATTGTTCGCTGGAACATAGGCCTACTGCCCAGCGCTTAGAAGGTGCCTGTTCATTTATTCAACCAATATTTATCCTGGCCTACCATGTGGCAGACGTGCTTCCCAACTCCTGTTCCTAAGGCTCCACTATTCCTGTGTGGGGAGGTAGAAGACAATTAAATGCATTTTATGGTGAGTGCTCATAAGAGGTAAGAGGAAAGCTAAACAGGTGAGAGGATGTTACTTAAATAAGGTAAACCTCTCAGAGTCCTGGGAAGCATTTCACCTCTGTGTGTGTGTGGGTGGAGGTAGAATGCCAATCATCTTTTTTAGGTATAACAAACCTCAGAAACCTGCCAACTGTTTAGAAGTCAAAGAGGAAACTGGGCCGGGATACTAACAAACTCAACTAGAGTCGCAGGTGTTAGGAGGCGTAGGTGACATTTCACAGTACAGACTTGGTCTCAGAAATCCAAGTATCTTTGGTTTCCAATGAGAACTTTGTTTGTTTGAGGTTTTTACCTCACCGGAAAGAGAGAGAGAAAGAGATAGTGAGAGGGAAAGTGAGAAGTCACCCGCCGGGAGTGGGGGCGGTGCCCTTGCCACAATGACTTCTCCATTCTCCTCCTGGTATCCTGGGCACACACACACGCACCTGGCATAATTTTCAAGTCACTGGGGTCAAGGCTTGAACCCCAGTCACCGGGGTCAGGGCTTGAACTCCAGTCACCCATGTGGGAGTCCAGTGATGTAACCGCAATGACATCTGCTGCCCCCACCCCCCATGAGAAAATAAATGATGCAATAGAATTAGATATTTTTATGCATGTTTTCACTCTAGATGGAAGGGCAGGATTGATACTTTTTTGAAAAGTCCCAGTTCATCGCTTTATCTGGATTGACTTTCTGACTCAGAAATGTGTCTGTTTTTGCAATCATCAGGCAAAAGGCACTTTCTTCTAACCTTTCCGAGATTTTCTTTTACCACAGTTGGGAAAGCACCATTGTCAGTGAAGAACACTGGCGTTTCATTAATTTGCATCAAGAAAAAACTGGCAAAAATGTGAAAAAGAGCAGAGTGAAATGATTGACAAGTGGACTGTGGAAGTGTTCATGTCTGTGGGCAGTAGAGAGTGGTGGGGGTGTGGGATTATATTTTGGATAGGCTTGCCGGGGACACATCTGTAATAAGGCGACATTTAGTAGAGACCTAGACACAGGGAGTGAGTGCTGCAGGTATTTGGAGCGAGAGTGTGCAGGCAGAAGGAACAGCACCCGCCACGGCCCTGAGGGGGAGTTGTGCTCAGTGTGTTTTGGGGAATACTAAGGAATCTCATGAGGTCGGTTGGAAGTGATCGGGCTAGAGAGAGAATGGCAGGAAATGAGAGAAAATGGAAGTGACTTTCAAGGGCCCTGTGGGCTGGGATAGGAGTTTAGATTTCATTCTGAATGCAGTGGAAGCCACTGGAAGGTTCGAAACAGGGGAGTGACAAGAACAGATTTAGGGTTAACGAGTTCACTGTGGCTGCTGGATAGACGGGACAGGGGCTCAAAGAACACTGATTGAATAACTGAGTGTGTGTTCCCCAGGGACTGTGTGTAGGCTCCTATCATAGCTGCTGCTAGGCTGTCCTGTAATTGCGTTAGCATCTTTGTCCACCCTGTTCTAAGAACCCTGGAGCCCTGCTGGGTTCACCCTTGGCCTCACTCAGCCCCCAGTAGATTTTCTGAGTCGGCTCTCGGTGGCTGATGAGAACAGTGACCTGCAGCTGCTGCTCTGACGTGAAGTGCTGCGTCCCTCCTGCAGGGCCTGATGTACCGCGATGCCAGCCGATGGGGCCTCACCCTGCAGACGTACGTGCAGCTCACCATGTTGGACCAGCATACTCGTCCTCAGGTACGTTTTGGATGCATGATTTCAGCCTTTCTGAACAAAATCGTCTTCAAATTGGGGTGTGCAATCACCCCAAAAGGATGTCCCTGCTGGGCCCTCAGTGCTGCATGTCTTTCTCTGTCTGGGCTTAAAGTCTCCTAATCCAGCAGCTCTCTGGGGGCCAGTCTCCAGCACCCCTTCCCACCAACTTTGGTCATCCAGGGAGTCACCCTGATGCCCTCCTGAGCATGCTGTCCATCACCTGATGGCTCCTGGGCTCAACACCATTTAACTTGGTTTTTCCCCAAGTGCAGTCCCTGGACCAGCAGTAGCATCACCTGGGAACTTGTCAGAAACGTATGTTTCCTGGCCTCATCCCAGATTTGCTGAGTCAGAGATTTCAGGGGTAAGGCCCAGCAGTCTGTAATGTAGCCCTGCAGCTCACTTGAACCCTTGCTTCATTTGCATGTTTGAGAAACACTGATCTAACCTTCACAGGGCCTTGTTCTTAGTGCCAATTCTTGAGAGAGAATCTGATTGGTTCAGCCGAGGTCAGGTGTCCAGCCCTGGTTTAGTCAGGTCCTAGGGGCAGGATTGCAGAGCACAGACACGGCCACTTAGACCCTTCCATTGGTGGGCATGTGACTAGGGACAGAATCTCTTGCAGGAAAGAGGGGCTAAGGAGAACTGACTTGCATTTG
>NW_006159972.1:1362942-1375750 GCF_000334495.1 Tupaia belangeri chinensis | reverse complement strand
AAAGAGTGGCTAAGGAGATCTGATTGGCATTTGTGTTTCAAAGCTGCAAGCACAAGCTAAGATACTAACTTTTAGGGCTCTCAGTGAAGGAGACAGGCTGTCTCTGCAGCCAGGTGCATCGGCACGCCTGACAGCTGTAACTCTAGCTATCGTTCTTCAGCCAACCTGCAGCTTAAACACGGAAAGATGTGAGAACCTTTGTGGCGGATCTGCAGTTGTGTCTCCCCGAGTGTCTGTTAGCATGATACAGATAAAGGGTCTGAAGTTAGTGCATTTCCCCTTTGCTCACCCCGCTTTTCTCAGGTGGGGACTCAGGTACAAACCTAAACTGTATCTCATAATCTGAACATAATGAGATATAAGTGTGCTTCACCGTTTAAAGAAATCTCCCTGTAATGAGGCAGACACAGAGGGATGGGTGGGCTAAGGAAGATGAGCCAGAGGAGGGAAATGGATGAGTAGGTCTCCGGAGATGGGCAATGGAGTTGTAAAGTAAAGGGAGTGGAAAGACGGGAAGGGAGCTGGATGGACAGATAGACAAGTGAGGAGAGAGTCGGGGAGTTCCTGATGATGGCTTTGAATCTCCCTCTGATTTGCTGGCCCAGGTTGCATGGGCCATGCTGCGGGTCATGGTCAAGTGACAGCAGTGTTGTCCACTTGGCAGCATGGGTCAGGGCCCCTCCTGCATCCCGAAGGGACACTGTGAAGGGAAAGGTTATTTGTGGAGGGTGTGAGCATCCTGGCAGAGAGGGGCAACCTCAGGTCTTCCTCCTTGCTCCTGGCCACGGTTCTTGCAAGCTTTTACAGGCCGAGACTCCAGAATGTTACCACACCTCAGGCCCATGGGGCTCCACCTCAGGCATGCAGATCCCTCCGCTCAGGCAGATTCACCCTTGTTAGGCCCTTAATAATCACCACGCTTTGCTTCAAGAAGATGGTACCTGGCATGTTTTCCCCATGCTTGCCCATGTTTCTGTGGAGCCTCGCCCCTCCCTTGAACGAGGCCGCCACCTACTAGCCTTTCACATCAGCATTGCTGTGCTGTCCACCCAGCTTGAGGGTGTGAAGAGAGTCAGGGTGGGGAGAGGAACACAGCTGAGCCTAACGTCAGACTCGGTTCTGGCCAGGGACCTGCCTCACTCTCCCTGCTGTCCCTTGGGTCTCATTTGCAGTGAAGATCGTAGGTGTGGGCAGTAGCACTCATCTCTGAAAGCTTTCTGACCCGCTCTTCTTCACCTGAGTTAGTGAATTATTTTTTGTTTTCCTTTAGACTTCACCAGTACGGTTGATGGAGAGGTCGATTCACAGCGCAAGATACATTTTTGTAGAAAACCTGTATAGAAGGTACTGAAGTTTACAAAATTGATCATTTATTGAGCCATTACTTTTTTGACATAAGATCAGAATTTGCACATTCAGTTGATAGCCAAGGTAATGCTGTGTAACAACCACGCCATGTCAGTGGCAGACAGCTGCCCCAGTCAGCTAGGGTGGTCAGCCAGGCAGCTCTGCTGACCTTGGCTGGGCTTAATGAGGTGTCTGAGGGTCAGCTGTTCTAGGATGGCCTCTGAAAAAGTGACTGTGGTGACTCATCTCTTCTCCTATTGGCTGTCATCCTCCTTCTGGGACCAGCCAGCTAGCCTCGACATTCACTTCTCATGGTGATGACAGAGGGCAAGAGCTCCAGAGGAATGCTTTTCAGGCCTCTGCTCCACGATTGCTCACACTCCATTTGCCAGAGCTGGTCATGTGGGCACACACGCCCAGGGTGAGAGGTGGGAGAGGCCAAGTGTGTTACAGTTACACGTGTAAGTAGTGTTTGCTGTGGTCTCCACTCCAAGCTGCCTCTGCCCTCGCCGTAGACTGTGTCACAGTCAGGGTTGTGGGGAGGAGCTCTGGTTTTTCATTAATGCCAAAGACTCAGGCGTGGGGCCCTCCATTCCTGGGATCAGTGGATTGCTGACTTCTGGGGAACTTGGGGGAAAGCTTCAGCTTCATCCTTGCTGCTTCCTTCTTAGTAGCTGCACCCCACCCCTCAGTCCTTGTCGGACTCGCCACATTACTGCCGCTTCCTGCTGTGAGCATGGGGCGCTGCATTGCTCCCTCTGAGTACTGGTCCTGATATCAGCCCAAGATACTCTTCCTTCCGCTTTGGGTGTGCTGGCTCCTGACTCCTGTCATCGGCAGCTGTCCTCCTAAATTTCACCCCCCAACCCTGCCCAACCGCCCTGTTTAAATGATTTCAGACCCTTGCTATCCTCCTTTTTAAAGAATTATACTTCATTAAAATTTTTTCCACGATTTTATTTATTCATTCATTTATTCATGAGAAAGAGAGACAGAGAGACAGGTTCCTCATGTGGAGAGGCCAGAGTCAAGGGGCGAGAGTAGGATGTGGGTAGCTGCATCTGTGCTCCATCCTGGCCCTGGAGTTTGCTCAGCCAAGTTTCTAACCTTCTCTGAACCCATGTCTCATCTCTAATTCCTGGCGTCCATCTCAGAAGAGCCTTTGGACCAGTTGCCTAGTCAAGGTCATGTGACCCTGATGAGAGTCCTTGCCCACCTTGATCTTCCCGGAACTGTTCGTTAGGCCCCACTCCCTCAACGGTGCCCAACACCAGCTGACTTTCCCCAGGAGCTGTTTGTCTTTGTCCCAGGTCATGGTGTTAGTTGCTGTCCATGGCTTTGGTAGTCACACGTGGTCCTTTGTCACTCCACTTCTTTTTTTTTTTTTTTTTTTTTAGAGAGTCTTTTGGACATCGGGCACGCGCATCTCTCTGTCTGTCTGGCGAGCGCACGCGCCCTATAGCGAAAAACCTCTCCAAAAAAAAAAAAAAAGAAGGTGCCTGTTCATTTATTCAACCGATTTTTATCCTGGGCACACAGAGGAGGGACGGAGAAAGGAAGCCGTCTTATGAGAGATAGAAAGTGAGAAATTACCCCCTAGGGGGGATGGCCATGCCATAATCCCTTCTCCTCTTGGGATCTTGGGCACACATGCACACATGCCTGGCGTGAGTTTAAGCCACCAGGTCCGGGACTCGAACCGCAGTCGACTACATGGGAATCCAGCGACATAGCCATTACGCCAACTGCTGGTCCCTGTCACTCCACTTCTGATGGGCCAGTCTCCATGGCCATGGCCTTGGTCCAGATAACGTGGGCCTTGCCCTGGGTTGTTTTGGGGGTAGTGCAGGAAGAGACTATAACTTTTAGTATTTTTAGATCTTTTCCTGCCCTGGTGACTCTGTGTCGTCAAGGAGATGGGGGCAGGGCAGGTTCCTCTGACCCTTTCACTGAAGTCTCCTGGTGCAGAGGAACGAGCACACAGGCAGCTGTCTCCCCGGAGCCCTCCCCTCCAGCCCGTGACCTGAAGCAGTAGCCTGAGAACAAGCTGGAGGTTTCTCCCAAGGAAGAAGTTTCATCCTAGAAATACATTTGGATTTTGTGTTCTACTCCATAATATCTTTCATCCCAGAAATTCATTTGGATTTTGTGTTCTACTTCATAATACGTTCTGTTTTTATTTTTTAAAAAAATGGTCCATGTACTTATTGTTGAGAAAAATGGACGCTCCTTTAGTAAACAGCACATGGCTTGACGTACCCCCTCTCCCCCAACCATATACCCCGGAGACCCAAGTTCGAGGGGCAGTAAACTGAGGGGCAGTAAGCCAAGGGGCCGGGGCAGGGGCAGGGGAAGCCCCTCTCCAGGCAGGTGGTTCACTTCTGTGTTCCCTGGAAATCGGGGCATTAGCCGGGTGGTTGAGGGGTGGGCAGAGACCCCTGGGCATCCCCTGGGAGCCACATCTATTGTGGGTTGACCCTGTTTGTAAAGAGGACCTGAGAAGGGATCACAGAGTCAGTGTGCCTTCCGGATCTGGCAGGGAACTAACCAGAAGAGGGGAAGGCGATGTGCATCCTGCCGTGTGGAGCGCCAGCAGCACATGAGGAAGTGACAAGAGACGACTGGCTTTCTGTCACCAGGGCCAAAGGCATCAGGGCTCACTGAAGCCACAGTCCGAGAATCCTGAGGTGCTGGCTCCAGGGGAGACTCTGCCCCTTTCCACCCAGGCCTTACTCTAGCCGTCTCCCGTCACCCGTGCATCTCGTTAACACGCACATTCTGCCGCAGTAAGGCCAGGGTGGTCTCCGAGAGGCTGCATTTCTGCTGGCTGGGCATCCCACTTTGAGGAAGAGACCTCAGGAGAAGCCCGGAGCCGGGAGCATCCCTATACCCCTGCTCTTTCCCCATGGAGCTCTGTCCCTGTGGCTTCTTTGGGGCCTCACTGGGGCTTTGGGTACCTTGAGAACAAGAGCCCAGTCCCGAGGGTTGTCCTTGGGGCCAGGGTGAAAGTTCTGCATGGGGCAGAGTTTCTTCAGTTTTCTGCCCCGGCCTGTGGTTTCCGCATTCCACAGTCATTGCTCCAGGTAGTCTGTGGGCTTATTCTTCCGCGGGGAGTGGAGCAGGCTCAGGGCAGCGGTTTTCTCTCTAGATGTGCAGTATCTTTAGCCAGAGCTCCAGAAGGGAGCGTGGACGGAAGGATAGAATTGGGCTTTCCATGTGGTCACTCTCCTCATAACTCTGGCCTCCCTCCATGTATTGGTTCATCTGTGTTGAACTGTTACGGAGAAAGGAGATGTTTTCAGAAGTTCCTGCTCCCCTTCCCCAAACGTGGATCATTGCCATTTTGAGTCTCTACCAGGTGCAGCATAGAGCTGATGTGGCTGGATGCCTCGCCTGGACCCGGAGCAGGGTCTTTTGCAGGGTGTCTAGCTGGGTCCTGGGAACCACAAGACGACACAGATGAGGGGGAGGCGTCAGTCCCTGCCTCGGAGCTGTTTCCTCATACCTGGGGTATGCAGGGAAAAGGCTTTCTAACACGCCCTGGTGGGGAGCTGTTTTATTTGATTTTTCTTAGTTTTTACATTCAATGGCTGTATATCCTTACAACATTGAAAACAAATTTTCCCAGCATGAATACCCTATATATTTGTCCAGTCAAGGAAACTACCATACATATTGTCATCAAAGGATAATTTTCTTTTTCTTTTTCTTTTTTCTTTTTGTTTTTGAATTCTTTTTTTTTTTTTTTTAAGAGATTTTTGCTATAGGGTATGTTTACTTGCCGGCGAGTCAGAGAGGGACAGAGAGACAGAAAGAGAGAAATCACCCCCTGCCATGCCGCAGTCTCTTCCCCTTCATTCTCCCCTCCAGATCTTGGGCACACACACACATGCATGTGCCCAGTGTGTTTTAAGCACTGGGTCCAGGACTTGAACCACAGTCGACTGTGTGAGTCCAACGATGTAACCATCATGCCATCTGCTGGTCCTGGTTAATGTTTTTTTTACCCTTGATTCCTAGCCCTGATTACTCGCCCTCCTCGCATGCCGTCTCTGTCTCTGTCTCTGGTTTCTGTAGTTGCTTCCCATGCTTTTGTGCCTTCCAGTCTTTCCGATTCTGCCAGAGAGTGGATGTTCTCCGTGTATTAAGTGAGGAGCTCTTTCACGAAGTGGGGGAAAGAGGTTCAACTGCCCCCTCAGTGCTGGGATTGATCTTTTCCTCAGGACCCTTGCAGCCTTGGGTTGGGATTTGGGGGGGATTCAGGTAGAGAGGCACTCAGCAGAGATGGCCCTGCTGTCAGCGGTTGGAGGCTCTGATTCCCAGAAAAGCCCACATACTGGAATTCTGCATCTCCCCAAAACCAAAGCTCTCATAGGGCATTCTTGCCTTTTGGGGCCTCAAGTAGGAGCTCACCCAGGGAGAGCCCCGCCTCGTCCAGTGCTCCCCACTGCGGCAAGCTTGGGGTGGGCAGATGGGCATGCAGTCATGCCAGCGGGGTGGGTGGGGTTGGAGAGGGCCGAGTGTTGGCTGAAGAGGAAGGTCCCGGTTACCTGGTGTCTAAAGGTGAGAACTTTTGAGGCGTAGGCACCAGGCTGACATGAAAAGCAGAAGGTGGTGAGAAAAACTAATTTATGGGGGCAGTTGTATGGCCTGAGCCTCAAGGGCTAAATAATTGAATGCAATGGTTTTCCAAGATTGCCTGGTTGCCCTTTGCTGAGAACAGAAGTCGGAGACTGGAGCGGGGCCCTGCTGGGGGAATGGCTCCTGACTCATCTGTGGCTGGTGGTTGGGCACATGATTAAGACTCGGTGTGGCTACCTCCCTCCTGGCCCTGGAGCTTGGCCCTCCCCGGCTCTGGTCTAGACCGAGGTCTCATGGCCTTGAGCTTATGCCAGAGCACTGGACCTGGTCGGATCACCACAGCTGGCAGACCAGGAGGGCCCGTGATGCAGTGAGGAGTGCCTCGATTTGGGGACCACGGAGAGCCAGGCTCGAATCCCTGCCTGGACAGAGTTGGGCTTCCCTTCTCTGTGCCTCAGTTTTCCTTATCTGTAAATTGGGACTAAAACCGACCTCACAAGGTCTTGTGAAACGGAAGGACCTTATGTATGTAAAGTCGCTGGTTTCTGCGTGTGAGAATGTCCTAGTCCAACCTGCGCGAACTGAGGCTTTCTAGCCTCAGGGGAAGGTTGCAGCAAATTGCGCCAAACAGGGCAGTGGGCTTGCTCCTTTGGACCCAAGGCCTCGTTTTGTCACCCTCAGGATAAGGGGAGGGCACTGTGAAAGCCTCTCTGCCCACTGCGGGTGAGTGGCGTGGCAGGATTACCTATAGCAGGCCACCACCCTCTGAGTGGTCCATGGGAATAGAGTCCAGGCGCGCTGGGCAGTGCTGCCTGAGGTTGACACAGCAGCAGATGGGGGGAATTCTGGGAGGAACCACAGATGCAGAGAAAACCCTGCCCGTTACCTGGTGGCCCTCAGAATCAGGAGACCGGCCTCTGTGCCCCCGCAGAGCTCAGCTCAGCAGTGGTCCTGGATCCTTAGCACCTCCGAGTACTGGCTCCTGGCAGCCCTGGAGGGGGTTCCTATCGGTCTGGCCTAGTGACCCTACCCTCAGGGAGGCCACCCTGCAGAGGAGCCCTCAGCAAAGCATCAGGAAGGTGGTGCACCCTCCTCTGGCTGCATCAGACCATGGGGGGACGCTTAGTTTGTTCTGGGATGGGGCTTAGAATAGCAGATGTCTCGAAATGCCCCGGAACCCCAGAGTGACCCCCATCTCCCTATCTCCATGCAGCTCCACACACATGTGACACGTTCTTGTGGTGGTGTTTGGTTTGCCTTCAGTTAACACTGTGCTTCATGTGTTCTGGACTGTGGTTTGACGGGATATCTGTGGGGACCTTCCCACGTCTGGGGCTGACAGATCTCTCTCGAGCCTTGCAGACACGTACAAGGTCCTCCGGTGGCAAAGTCTGACAGTGGCCTGTCTAGGTTGAGGGACATGGGAGGCTGTTGCTCTGGCAGCTCAGCTTTCTCCCCCATTGCTTACGCCCCTCCTTGCCAGTTTGAGTCCTCAGGCTGTGTGTTTGTTGGAGAAGGGGAGGGGCTGATCAGCGGCTTCCTTTTTGAAATCTTCACTTCCACAGAGTTAGTTTTGTTTCTGGTCATCTCTTCCCAGGGAAGGAAAACATGTCAAGAGAGGTCCCCCCCTCACCCCAGGTTTTTGTTACAGGGCACCGGCGCTCGCTGGAGAGGAGAGAGAGAGAGATACAGAAAGAGGGAAAGTGAGATTAAGCCCCTGGAGGGATGGCCATGCTGCAATCCTTTGTTTATTCTTGGAATGTGGGGTACACATGCATATGCTCCCAGCGTGATTTTCAAGCCACCAGGTCTGGGACTCAAACTGCAGTCAGCCATGTGGGAATCCAGTGCTTTAACCACCATGCCACCTGCTGCTCCCCCCCCCCTTAAGTTTATTTATTTATTTCCTCCATAAAAGAGGAGGGCACTCCCAATAAGGTCTTCACACCACAACCCACTCCTGGTCTCAGCTGGCCTGGGTCACAGTCACATTGGGGGGCGTGGGGGGGGCTCCAGGGCACAAACCCAGGACCTTTTGTATGTGAGTCTGGCTGCATTACTGTGGTACCACTTCCTGGCCTTCGTTTGCTTTCTTGAATGTCAAATGCTCGGCTGGACTTACTGAAACCTGACTCAGAGTAGCCTGAACGATGAGGCTGTCCCTGGCACCCAGCTGGGTTCCTTCGGTGGCTCTGACCCTGTTTCTGTTTTCCTGCTCCACGTCTTGTTCATGTCCTCAGCGTGATTGCCTTCCAGTGACAATAGTGTGGTGGTGACATGCTTCTCACTAGCTGGTGGGAGCAAGGACGGGTGCCTTGCCGGTGGCTCCCCCCTAAGCATGAGGAATGCAAACCTCTCTCCAGACTGGGTCCCTGTGGCAGGGATGCCCCACCCAGTGAGCTCAGGGTGGCTTCCTGAAGCGATCAGGGGCTCACAGTGCCTGGCGTGCCAAGGGAGGTCTCCAGACACGAGCCTGGGACCTTCCCGTGTGGGCCGTCCTTGCAGAGCATCACCGTTTGCAGCCGTGCTGCCGTCCTACCTCTCTTTTTCAGTTACTATTCTATTGTTCATTTAAAACTTTGTAGTTTTAATTGGCAGTAAGAATTGTATATATTTATAGGTTATAATACAAAGATTTGATAGAGGTATACATGGCAGAGTTATTAAATCAAGCCGATGAACATATCTGCCACCTCATCTGTTTACTTTTTTGTGATGAGGACATTTTTTAGGGGGAGGCATGAGGGCACGTGTGTTCCCAGAAAGAGGGTCCCTTCTCCTCCGTCCTTCTCTTAGGCACGCGCGCACACACACGCACACACACACGCACGTGCCCAGTGTGATTTTCAAGCCACCGAGTCTGAACCTTGAACCCCAGTTAGCCATGTAGGAGTCTAGTGCCTTAACCACCATGCCACCTGCTGGCTCTAAGATGGGGACCTTCAAAATTTCTACTCTTAGCAGTTTTCAAGTAAACAATACATGATCAGTAACTATAGTTAAAGTTAGCATTTTACTTTTTCTTTGTTTCTTCTATTTCTAGACAGTAGGACAGAGAGAGAAGCAGACAGGCAGCCCCATACTGTCCCCCTGACAGGTTTTCAGGTCTTGCTCTACTCCTGGGGTCAGCCAGCCCAGATCACCAGAACGTGTGTGGCCGGCGTGCTTGGGGGGTTCCAGGACACAAGCCCAGGGTCTTCTCCACTGCACCACAACCTGGCCCCTAAGTTAGCATTTTAAGTATACAGTAAGGCTCCCCCTCACTCCTGATTTGAGGACTAAGATGTTGTTAAGATTTGGAAAATACAGAAAGGTATAAAGAAAAGAATCAAAGTCTCCCATAGTTCTGCAGCTCAGAGAAAAGCACTATTAACATGGTGGTGTTTTTCTTTCCCCTCTTTTCACAATGTATGGGTGGGGCCAGCAGATGGCATAGTGATTTATGCCGCCGGACTCCCGCATGATCAACCATGGTTCAAATCCTGGACACAGTGACTTAAAAATCATGCTGGGTATGTGTGTGCGCGCGTGCCCAAGATCCTAGGAGGAATGGAGGAGAAGGGATTGTGGTGTAGCCATCCCCTGGGGGTAACTTCTCACTTTCCCTCTCACTGTCTCTGTCTCTCTCTATGCCGAGTACACACACTCTATAGCAAAAACCTCTGAAAAAAAATAGGTGAATACTTTTGAAAATGTAGTTGGGGTCATAGACACACAGTTTTAAATCCTGCTGTTTTTTATTGAATTTTAGATTGCGAGCATTTTCCATGTCATTAAATATTATTTTATGTCATCTTTCTGCTGCCGTGCAATTTTCTGTTACACCCTCATTTAACGGTGCTGGAGTGAGCACCGTTATTCTGTGATTATTTTCACAAAATCCATTTCTAGAAGGGAAATTGGAGTGCTAATCCATCTCCCAACCTGAACGCTGTCTCTGTTCTCAAAGGAGAAGCCGTAAAGTCCCTGTCTGTGCCTGAACTTCAAATTCCAAAGAAGGTCCATCCCCCTTTGACCTGTGCCACGACCCTGCGGTCTCATACCCTAAGCCATTTCCAGACAGCAGAGGGCCAGGAGTATGTAGGGTCATGGTCACTACCAATGTCGTGCCCAGTGTCGTGTGGCTCATAGTCAGCCATGGTGCCCTGGTGACCTGTCCGGGGAATGGGCAGCCCACGAACTCCCTCATGGCTGAATAACCCTCACCACTCACTGCAGCGGGAAGATGCCCGAGGTGGAGTACGTGGTTCTGTCCGAATGGTTCGACTGGATCGTGAGGAACATGGACGTGTCTGTTGATTTGATAGGTGAGGTGCCCCTGCCCCTCCCCTTCCCCCCTGGTCCCAGCAAGTATGTATTTGGCCGGGCTTCTGTCCTGCATGGGCAGTAGACAGTATGCTTGCCATGGCCGATTCCTTCCCCAAGGGCAGACAGGACGTGGGGGCTTCAGGGCCCTCATGGAAAAATATCCTGGCCTTGTGCCTTAAGCTGCCCTCCCGTCAGCTCCTCTCAGCCCCCATCCTTTGTACCTTGGTGGATTTTCCCTGTTTATAAAGGCAGGGCTGGGTTAGACCTGGGCATTTGCATGACCAGCCATGTACCAGGCCCTGTGCTGAATTCTGTCTGCGGTGGCACCTCAGCTCCCCAGCGACCCTGTGCCTAGTGACATGGAAGGGGAGTGAAAGTCAGAACAGGAGGGTCAAGATTGCCAGTGGGGCTGCACAGGTGGCCACTGGTCGAGCTGAGAGCTGACCCTTGGCAAGTCTCCCCTGCTCTGAGCTGGGAAGACGTCTCCTTCCACCCCGTGCCCGAGAGCTTTCCTCCCCTTTAGTCGTGGCTTTCTGCTTCCAAGCCATGAACAGGCTAATGAGCCCACATATTTTTGTATCCTCAGTTTATCTCCGGACCACTCCCAAGACCTGTTACCAGAGGTTGAAGATGAGATGCAGGGAGGAGGAGAAGGTCATTCCACTGGTGAGAGGCCTCTTTGACTCGACCACCCTGGAACCCCCTCCACCCCAGCCTGCTTCCTCTTCCGAGCCCCACCCACCATGAGATCATTGCGCGGTTGCCCGCAGAGAAACAGGAACTGGGTGTGTGGGAGGGTGAACCCTGACTTCCTCTCTGGCTAGAGACCTGTGTTCCTGATCCAGGGTTCAGCCTGATCAGAGGCTCCCTGCCCCACCCCTCCCTGCTTGGCAGCACCTGGGCTTGCCTGTCCCCCATCCTGAAGGCGGCTCACCTCTGTGCTCTCCTGTAGATCCTCACCACAACGTGAGTCCCGAGAGCGCAGGACCCAGCCCTCCTCGCTGCTGCGTCCTAGCGCGTAGCAGGGCTCCTGGCCGGGAGGCGTGCTCGGTGCGCAGAGGTGTTTGCCCAGAGAAGGGCTGCCTCACCCTCCTGGGTCCTCTCGCTTCTAATCGGGACATGGCAGCAGTCCTGACTGTTCCCCTTTGCCTGGCCCTTCACTCCCCACCTCTCCCTCTGCAATCTGGCCTCTGAGCTGCTGTTGCCTGGAGGACGTTTCCATGTGGAACCCACTCATGCAGTTTCCCAGCCTGAGCCCTTCACTGCCTCCTGTTGTCTGGGACAAGGTCTCTGCTTTGTGGATGGCACCCGAGAGCCCACCCCCCAGCCCCAGTTACCTCTCTGCTGTTGTCTCCACTCCCTGCCTCCCATGCTGTGGCCATAAGGACCCAGTTGTGGCCACATACACACATCTGTGCACCCCGTGGAGTAATCAAATGTGCCTTTGCACAGTGGTTTCCTTTGCTTTTAAAATTCAGAGCAGACGTCACCTACTCCAGGAAGCCTTCCTTGACTTTCTTCCTAAGTGTACTTTGCGCCCTGGGCTTACTCTGATCAATAGCCCTTGGGAGTGCGTTTGTACTGGCATTATTTGTTTATGCCTTCATTCCCCACCACTCACTAAACAGTGAGCTGCTTTTTCATTTAAAAAAAAATTGCAAAATTTTTTAAGATAGGTCTTTTTTTCCAGAATTATTTACTTACTTATTTTTATCCATTCAGTTATTTTAATTTGACTAGAGAGAGACATAGAGGGAGAGAGAGAAGGAAAGTGAGAAAGCAAGCCAGCCACCAGGCCCGGGTCTCTAACTGTGGTCTCTATGTGGGAGTGTCCAGCGCCTTAACCACCACGTCACCTGCTGGCCTTACACATGCTTTTTTAATTGCCAGGGGGCATGTGTGTTCACCAAAGAGAGTATGTGTGCGCTTGAGGGTGGAAACCACCTCAGTGGGACGTTATGCTGTCGTCCTTTTTCCATCCTGTCAGGATTCTGGGCACACATACACACATGTATACACACACATACCCAGCATGTTTTTCAAGGCACCATGGCTGGGAGTTGAACTGCTTTTGGCCATGTGGGATCCAGCTTCTTACATGCAGCGCTTAACCACTGTGCCACAGTGTAGCCCATGCTGCAGGCTTCAAACTTTGTAGGATTTGATTTTGTTCCTTCCGTGTCCTCAGCACAAGTGTCGGGGCCTGGAACTTAGTAGCTGCTCAGTTACTGTTGACCTGCATGCCTATGTGAGAAGCTGCCCCTCGAGGTACCCGAAGCTGGACAACACTTAGTCAGAAACCCTGCGGCTCCGAGCTCAGGGAGTCTGAATGGGGCCCTGAAGAGCTTGTTCAACTCCTGAGACCCTGTCCAGCCTCGTTTTGCCCTGGTGCCAGCAAGGCTCTAGAGTCCAGCCATGAAGGCCTGGCCCCTCTCTGGGCTGTGCCTTTGAAAAAGAATAAAAAAAGGGACCAACAGTTGGCGTAATGGCTATGTCATTAGACTCCCATGTAGCTGACCGCGGTTCGAGTCCGGACCCAGTGGCTTAAATTTGTGCCGGACGCGTGTGCGTG
>NW_006159972.1:1360053-1362820 GCF_000334495.1 Tupaia belangeri chinensis | reverse complement strand
CAAACCCCACACCCACCCCCCCCCCCAAAAAAAAAAACAAAAACAACAAAAAGAATGAAACCCCAGAGACAAAGTGATCAGAGGAAGGAACGTAGTGGAGTGGGGCCAGGTAGGGCCATGCTGTGATGGGACACGGCATCTCTGTGCAGTGACCCAGATGTTCCAAAGAAATGCCACGTCTGGAGTCCCTCAGAGCCACTACTGAAGCCTATTGTCTTAACGGTTTTGACAAGGTCAGTGGGACAAATCTGGCTCCTGTGGCCGAGGGAGAGCTCGGTGGGGGTGAAGAGGCTGCAGTGTGGTTTCCCTGGAGGGTCTCAGGTGACGAGCAGAAGTCTGCTTGCGGGGGAGTTCGTGGGCAGCTGGGGGACCTGAATCCCGTGCTGGCAGACGTGGGGGCATGGAGCCTGTGCTCCTCTGCCCTTGGGTTCCACCTGGCCTGGCTTTCTACAGTTGGCCGTCTCTATGGTCTCGAGGATCCACGGGTTACAAGCTTTCCAATGGGATGGAAGCAGCAGGGGCGGGCTCCTAGGTCAATGAGGTTGCAGTCTTGGGGAGGGTTGGAGAGTGTGCGAGGCTGGGATGCCTGGACATGGAGCAGCCAGAGGGGCCCTGATGCTGGAGAATGGCGGTCAGTGGGAGAGCCAGACAGGGGGTCCTGCCTTTGCACTTGGCTTTGACTCGGCCATCAGGACAATGGCTGGTACTGATGCTTGTGAGACCCCAGTGGAGCAGCACAGGGTGGCTGTCATAATGCCGAGCTGGCCTGTGGGACATGTGGCTGCTTCTGCCGCTGCCCACCCGAGCTGGGGTCCTTCTCCAGTCACTGCCTGTGGTCATCGACAGCCTGACCCCACCTGGCGGAGACCTTGAGGGAAGGGCCCTCCCTGCTCCTGACCGTTTGCACCCTGCGTTTCCCTGGCAGGAATACCTGGATGCCATTCACCACCTCTACGAGGAGTGGCTCATCAGAGGAAGCCTTTTCCCTGTGGCAGCCCCTGTTCTGGTAAGTACGTGTCCCTTACAGGGCCAGAGACTTTTCTAGAAGGAGCAGTGACCTGGGGGTTGTCAGCCACTCTGTAGACAGAGCAAGGGCTGAATCCTTCTAGAGCTTGAGAATTTGTAAGGAGGAAGGTGGGAAGGCTGGAAAGATTTTCTCCCTCGCAGTCCCCATTTCTGGACTGAGTCTCAGGGTGCGTCGTACAGACCTGAATGGCGGCCCGTCCCAATGCCATTACACCTGGTAGTCACAGTAACATGTCACTTATCCAGCATCGTCGGCAAAGGAGTGTTCCAGAGGCCCGAAGCCGTAGTTCTGGGTTTGGGCTATAACGGTTTGGGATGGTGATGCCGCTGATGTGACCTTCCTTCCTCAGTCCAAGGCTCGGTGACTCCGGGTCGTCAGCAGGGACATCAGTGGAAGTTCTGGGCTGTCATGCAGTGAGGCCCTTAGGAGGTGCTGAGGTGTGTAGGACTGTTTGCCCAGACCCCTGGCTGCCGAGTTCCGGTGTTGGCTTTTAGAGTAACCCTTTCTCTCATCGTCACGCGTCATTTCTAACTGGACCTAATGTGTCTGTCCGTCAGGATTTTCTCACTTCCCATCCTTGTGTTTTCTGATTTGCTGTTCCCAGACTTCCTCGGGCAGCTCATGGACACTGAGATAGCCACATCCACACTCTGGACCTGCGGGAGGGTGTGCATGAGCTTTTGTGCATGGCCTCCGGACGCCTGTTTGGGCTGCTAACACACCCGCGCTCTTGCAGACGGTGAATTGCTGGAAAGTGAGATATTACTGTAATAGAATATAACAAAATATAATACAGTTTTTTCCCCTCACTATAAAAAAAAATAGAGGCTATAAAACAAACAAAAATAAGTTGTGAGCTCAGTGCAGGGACAGATGGGGAGAATTCTTAAGTGGAAATCGAGTTAGGAACGTAGACTCGCTGAAGGCCGGGAACTGGTGGTCTCTAACCTGCCTTTTTATCTGCCTGCAACCTTGGGCTTCTGTATCTCTCCCCGCCACGTCCTGCCCACCCCCATCTCTTTGTCTCGTCTGTGAAGGAGAGGCGATGGTGCCGTCCATGCAGCCCTGTGACCTGTGTATTTAATTCCCAGGTGATCGAGGCTGACCACAACATGGAGAAAATGTTAGAACTCTTAGAACAAAACCGGGACCGCATATTAACTCCAGAGACTCGGAAGCATGGCCCATAGGACGGAAAAGGTCTCTAGGATCACGCCAGAAAAGTACCCACAGGCGCCAAGGTAGATTAGAAGAAATCTGGAAAAAATCTGTCTGAGGAGGGCCTTTTATCTGCCCAGAATTATTTTCTTAATGCAGTTTTCTCCTTTGCCAGCGTCTTCATCGTGGGTCTCTGGCCCTCGTGAGTAAATGACACATGAGACCAACGAATCCCTTTGGGGTTCTCACCCCTTGCATTCTCCCCCGTGCCTCTCCGGGGTGGGGGCTTCCCACTGCTGGGTCTCTCTAATGAAGCCCTCAGGAAAAGCACCTGCCACGTGCCCTGACATCATGCTGGGCTCTGTACCCACATTGTCACTCACCCTGCACACCACCCAGGAGGACAAGATGGTCTTACATCCCAGGTGCAGCATCAGAAGCTCAGAGCGGTTAAGGGACCTCCTGGGCATCGCACAGGCAGTGTGCAGTGGGGTTGGTGTCATTCAGGCTTTCGGCAGACGCCAAAACTATGTGTTGCCCCAGGCTGTCTCACACTGAGGGCTGGTCCCCCACAGCCCTGCC
>NW_006159972.1:1355750-1359248 GCF_000334495.1 Tupaia belangeri chinensis | reverse complement strand
ACTGGAGACCCTGACATCTGGGTGAGGAGAGCAGACAGCGCAAGGAGCTGACGCCATCATCTTCTCATGGTTGAGCTGTTCTCAAGGACAGCCAGCATTTGTAGACCTCAGAGAATTGTGCTGTGTGGCCGAGCCCAGTGTGCAGTGGTTTCCCGGCATGCGGCTGCTGCAGCGTCTGTTGCCTCATTGTCTGCACCGTGATGACGACCTCAGGAGAAGCCTGTGTCAGCTCCTGAACGGGGCCTGGTCTCCTTGGTGATGATGGGCAGGTCTGAGCTGCTTCCAGTCCCATGTCAGGGAAGCCGCCTTGGCACTGACCAGCTTGCCTGGTCCCAACCTGAGACACAGGGCCACAGTCCTGGCTTCCATGGCCGCCTCATTCCCTTGCACTCTTATATGAGAACCTTCATCCTGGCATCACTGACTTTGTGGCCCGAGGGAGAGACGTAAGTGGCCTTAAGTCTTTCTGAAATGTTTTTCCATCCAAGGAAACACATTGGGCCAGAGGGCACGGAACCATCCTTACTGGCTCAGAAAACATCTTGGCATCACTCCCCTGCAACTGTGCACCGAAGGCACCACCACCTAATGAACCAAGGAACAGGACCAGCATTTCTGTCCGACGGTCTGGGCCAGGACTTCGAGGTCTGCAAACCAAGGCTTTTGAGCACTGCTGCTCCTGACGTTTTGGAGGTGAGCAGACAGCATCAGGAAGTCTGGCTGCACGCGTGGGGGAGGACTCGTCAGGAACCCCGGAGAAGTAGGCCAAAGACTTGCTGCTGTGGCTGGCTGTAAAGGAAGGACTGAGGCTGCTCCCCAGCCTGTGCGAGTGTGGACATCTCCCTGACTCTAGGCATTACCAGACATCCCTGGCGGTCCAGTCTCAGGGAGCATGCTAAGAGGTCAGGGGCTCCAGCTCTGGTCCTTCCCGTTCCCACCAAGGCCTGGGCCTTGTCGCATCATGAGGGCAGCAGCCGGGTATGGACCTGCTCGTTAGCACCTGTAGCCCCACACGCCGGAGACTGGCCAGAAGACAGGGAGGCGGGGACCAGTGCTTCCAGGGACCTGGACACGCTGAAGCCATCTTTGGGAATTTGTAAGTGAACAGTTCAGTATTTCCCCTGGGGTGAACTGGAGCATCTGCTCTGGGGAGAAATGGGCCTTTTCTCTCTCTCTGGTACTCAGTAGACCCTGCCCCAGACCCTGATGTTAATTTTGGAGTGCCTTCTGTGTCCGTGATTTTAGCTCCCTCAGCATCCTTCTGCCAGGAAGAGACTGTGTAAAACACTGTGTTTCCTACCAGGGTGTGTATGGATCCAAAAGAGCCCACTGCGCTCCCTCCCCAGTGCCCTGGAGGCAGAGGGGAGCCTGCATTTGCAGCGGCTGGGGCTGGGGGCAGCAGCCTTCACGCCCGAGGTCACAGCTGGGAAGGCTGGAGCCAGTTACACAGGGCTGCTGTCCCCGCTGGGCTGGTGGATACAGGTGTCACTACCATGAGCCAGGGTGGGGAAAGGGCGGATGGGACATGGTGGGCACCATGGAGCCTGGCACTTAGAGCACAGGGGGCCCTCACCAGGCACTCCCAGAAGTAACCAGGAGGAGCGTGGCAGGGCCGGGCATCCCTAGGCAAGCCTAGGTGATGAGCTTCCAGACCTCCTATTCTTACCCTGAGGCTGAGGTCCCATAGGGCATAAAATCAGTCCACCCCAGAGCCATCCCTGCTGCTCTGACCCCTGCTACTCTTCTTTTTTAAAATGTTGATGGCATATACATACTCTTTTCAGTTTGCAATTTTGGTTATGGAATATAGATTCCCATGTAAGCATTCTGATGTTACATTAAAATATTGATTGGAACTATTGAAAAGTATCTTGTGTACCAGGTGACATTTAAAAAACATCTTGAGCCCATGCATACCTAGCTCATGCAGGGGAGTCTCTGGGCCCAAACTGAGAACCCACCATGTTGGTCAACTTCATGGGCCCCCTCCCAGCTTGTTTTGACCTTTCAGTGTCTTTTCCTGTTCCCTTTCATTTCCATCTGAGCCGTCACCTGGATGAGGCATACTTCCATGCCTAGGAAGTGTATCAGCAGACTCTTACCCTGGACTCTGGGAGGGTGGTGATATTTAAAAGTTAGAACAGGGAGCTAGCAGGTGACATGGAGGTTAAGGCGGCTGGATCCCACATGGCCGACTGAGTAGTTCGGGTCCTGGATCCCGTGGCTTCAGAATCACACTGGGCACATGTGGGCATGTGTGTGTGCATGCCCAAAATCCCAAGAGGAGAACGGAAGAGAAGGGACTGTGGTGTGGCCGGTTCCCCATGGGGAGTGACTTCTCACTTTCCCTCCCTCTCTTGCTATCTCTGGTGAGTGTATGCACCCTATTATTAAACTAAATAAAATAAAATAAAGAGAGAAAAACAGAACAGGTAGAAGATGTTTCTAAAACCTCTCCTCTAAGGCACTGCTGAATGTGGGCCACATCTGTTTTCCTAGAGTCCTGGGTTTGCATGGGGGAGCTCACTTCAAATGCTGACATGTCCCTAGGTTTGAGAATGTCAGTCCCCATTCTTCAGAATGTAATAATGGCAATCCATCCCGGGGCTCTGCTGGCTTTGGGCAGGATTACTCACCGAGGCCCCAAGGGCACTGGACTAGGCTTTCTTTTCCTCATAATCCCAACCCAACAGCTCCCCTGGGGCTGGAGCAACTTTTGTGTCCCCTCATTTATATAAAATGGCAAGCTACATGGCAGCTTGTTAAACAGCAACTCCGAGAACACTCGTCTGCACTGACGCGAACCACGTCGGGCTTCATCCGCTCGCATCTGCCCCCCTCGTCTGAAGACCTGTCTGACGAGAGGAGCCCACTTGGCCTGCACCAGGGGCAGGAATCAGCACTTTCCAAAGAGCGGCCTCCACACAGCTGTGGGGAGTCTGAGTTTAATCCGCCTCCCACAGCCCTCAGCGGGCCAGCTTAGAGGAGTATTCCATCCAGTCTCTGAGTTTGGGGGTGGGGGGAGTAGCTCAGTGATGTTGTCTTCACTGGGCTCCTGCCTTCCGTTTTCCTGCCCCACTCCCTCTGGTGCTCCTGGCTCCTCACAACCACATCTTCGTCCCAGGACCTGCCCCTCCCCACCTGTTCCCACCCTCCTAGGGATATGGCAACACCTCCTCTTTCCTTGGAGGCCTGATGAGCCTGGCCCAAGCCCACCTACCACAGGCTTCCCACAGAGAGACCAGGATCTCCACAGGAGGGTGCAAAGGCCCAGGAAAGGATGCCATGCCCGTGTCGTGGGGAACAGAGGTGAGATGAGCCAAGAACCCGACAGTCCCAAGGATCTGTGGGGTTGTGGCAGTTTGTTGTTGCAACCAGGTGTTGATTGGGGTGGTTCAGGTTGGGGCCAGACATGGCTGGACGCCATCACCAGGAAGGTTGCCACGTTCATTCCCAGGAGGGCCCGGGGCTTGGAGTAGCCCCTCAGCCATGCTTTAG
>NW_006159972.1:1352805-1355640 GCF_000334495.1 Tupaia belangeri chinensis | reverse complement strand
GGAGGGGTATAGCCAGAGAGAGGCTGGAAGGCAAGGTTTAGTCCTGAAAAGGAAATGCTTGATGGAACACCCAAGGGTGTAAGACAAGCCCAGGGTCAAAAAGGCAAGTTTTGTCCACAATTGTGAATATCTGTGGGTGGCAGGGTTCCAAGTTCCTTCTCCAAGGGAGAAGGGGGCTTCCTCATTCTTCAGGAGCTGACGCCTTTGCTTTGAGCAGTGGCAGCTGACAGCCAGCAGGTGGCAGTGTGGCTTAGAGTGGGATGGTGGGTGGGTGGGGGGCAGCGGGCTCAGCCCCTCCAGTGGGGCTGTTGGACCATTTTCCCCTCCTCTGCACCCTCCTTCAGGTGGCATCCCCCTTCCAGGGCACTTAGGGGGCCAGGACTCTGCTAGTGGACTCTACTTCAGTCCGAGAGGGATGGAAGGAATATGACAGAGGAAGGGAGCCAGGCTTTGTCATGAGAGCCACCAGACCAACAAGACCCACAGCAAAAGCCACAGTTGGACAGAACAGAAAGGGGGCTTTCTGCAGAGCCAGCAAAACAACTCATTCCTGTCTAATTACAAGTCCCCCCTCCTCCCTGGTAGTAAAAGCCATGAGGCTGTGTAGTCCCTGGTGTTTCTGGAGCCAGGTGCTGAAGTGGATGGCCCTTCTGAGCGACATTGTCACTAGCTAAGTCTCAGAGAAGTGGTGGCATGTTTCAGTGAGGTTAACAAAAAAAAGTAACTCCTGTAAGTCATTGCCTACCCAAATGTGCATTTCAGTAGGTAAATGAGAAGGTTCCAGTGACTTTTTTAGAGAGAGATTTTTGCTATAGGGCATGTGTGCTCACTGGAGAGACAGAGACAGAAAGTGAGAAATCACCCCCGTGGGAATGGCCACGCCGCAATCCCTTCTCTTGGGATCCTGAGCATTTGTGCACACATACCCCGCATGAGTTTTTAGTTGCTGGGTCCAGGGACTTGAACCATGGTTGACAATGTGGGAGTCCAGCAACGTAACCATTATGTCATCAGCTGGTCCTGGCCTCAAGTGGCTTTTTTTTTTTTTTTTTTTTTTTGAGATGATTGCAATAGGGTCCATCTGCTCACTGGACAGAGACAAAAATAGAAAAGGAGAAATCATCTCCCAGGGGCATGACCCTGCCGCAGTTCCTTCTCTTCCACTCTCCATTCTCCTTTCCGGATTTTGGGCATACATGCACATGCACCTGGCATGAGTTTTAAGTTGCCGGGTCTGGGACTCAAATGGGAGTGATAGGAGTCCAGCGACATAACCCTTTCGCCATCCGCTGGCCCCTTCCATGACTCTTAATCTTGAGAAGTAACCAGTAGGGACTGCTGGATGGAGGTGCACTTGCAGCTCCTACTGTCTGGTGTTTCCTTACACATTTCAGAAGGCATGGACCATCCCTCCAACACTCCAGATTCCTGCACTCCTTGGGAGTGTTAATTCTTGCTACATTGCATTTTTATTGACATATTTATTTTGAACACAGAAAAGATACATTGTTGTTTATTCAGCGCCTAGTCCAAGAAGAAAAGCTGTTCCTCTCCGTCCGTCAAACACTGATGAGTAGGAAGGGATTTTTATCCCCCCACCATCCCCACCCCAGCACTCTCTAGAGTTGCAGAAGCAGGATACGTTTCTTAAAAGAGTGTCACCCTGGAGCGCGTGTTCAAGGCGATACAGTACAACAGACAGATATTTTTTGCCTAGAAAACAGGACACCACAAGGTGGACAGAACTGCTTGTAAACAGGGGCCCTCCCCAGCTAGAGTGGGCTCCAGAACGCCTCACGCAGGATGCTACAGAACCTCTGGGCGGATTCCTTACAGGCCTGCACCAGAAGAAATGCGATTTCTACAGAAAATAAAATGCAAGATTTTCATCCTTGCCACCCCTCTGCTTGAGAAAGGTATTACTGAATTATCTTAGCCCTTCATCGGAGGAATTGAAATGTGGGGAAGAGGAAGGAAGGGAAGAAGGGGGTGCTGCTGTTTAAGGGTGGGTGACGAGAGGTGTGTGGAGGAGGCAGGACAACCTGATGCTGAGGATGCTGGCGGGGACACTCCACGAAGGGACTTGGCTGCCACCCTTGCAGGCTGGTCTTCAGAACTCACCTCCCTGACCTGCATGGTCTTTGATGGGAATGGCTGGGATTCATGGGCCAAGATTTGAGCCTTTCCACAACCAGGCTGACCCCGCATATCCCCTTCTGTGGCAGGACCCCGGCAGCAAAGGCCACTGTCCTCTCGTGGTGGCATGGTGGTATTTATGGGGCTCATACCCCCTTCAATTTGTCTCTGCAAATACCGTGGAGGGGCAAGGCCAGATAGGTCAATGTCCCCTAGCTACGAGCTGCCCCTGGAAACACAGCACCAGCGGCTGGGCTCGCTCCAGCCCCCGGAAGGCAGGGTGCAGCAGTCAGCTGGGCATGTCCTGGCGAGGGGCCCCTTCTCTGCCTCAGAGTGGTGCCCAGGAGGCATCGAGGTGAGGCCACCTGGAAAAGGGAATGGCCTCATCTTCTCGGGAGACCCTCAGTTCTGGGCAGTGATCTGCTGACGCGGAAACAGCCACCGACGCACTGCACCCAGCCAGGGCCCACTGCACCTGACACCTTGGGGTAGGGGCTTCTGAGATAACTCTACTAGCACCACCAGACGGAGAGTACTGAGTAGGGAGGGGGCCTGGTGGGCTCTGGGGGCCTCCAGTTGTGCCTGAGCCCTCCAGGCCTGTGTCCCCCATCCCGTAAGTGGCAGGGTGGCGATGTGGCTCTTCTGCCCTGGAATTGAGAGATAGGCACGGGGCCGCAGAACCCCACTCAGACCTGTCCC
>NW_006159972.1:1350691-1352774 GCF_000334495.1 Tupaia belangeri chinensis | reverse complement strand
CCCCCCCTCCACCCAGGGAAGACAAGCTGGCCCTAGGCGAGGGGTCAGGCAGGCAGCTGTCCTGGGGAGTCCAGCAGTTTCTGGAGGCAGAGTCAGAATGTGGGCACAGCCTACCGCTGGGGGCAGGGGCGAACAGGCCAGAGGAGGGGAGAGAGCTCTGTTCCCTCTTCCTCTCTTCTCCAGCACTGTCTTCAGAGGCACAAGCAACCGGCGGGGGCGGGGGAGATGTCGGCTGGGAGAGCTTCGTTGTTAATGAAACCCTCGCAGGCAGGTTTCGTGTGGGCATGTCCGTGTGCCCCTGTCTGCACATGTGTGGGGCACGTCTAGACCTGTGAGCTTGTGGAGTATGTCAGAGTGCATGTCTATGCGTGTATAAGTCACATGGATGTGTGTGCACGTGTGTGTGCATGTGTGTGTGTGTGCACGCACCCAAAATGCCTGAAGGAGGTGGCTCAGCCTGGAGGGACCGACAGGACCTGGCCGGCTAGGTCATCACACAATCCTCTCTGGCCCGGAGGCTGGGGCCCGGGTTGGGGCGGGCGAGCCCTCCAAGCTCCTTGGCCCGGGCCCTGGTCCTGGTCCTGGTCCCGGCAGTAGCAGCAGGTCCAGTGTGGGGCTGGACCCACACACAGCCTCGTAGGGGGGCAGGGTGTCCATGGAGATAGTGTGCAGGTCACCCTGGCCCCAGGTCCTCTGTGCCTGCTGGTGTCTGCTGGGGCTGTGGCCACTGCCTGTGGCGAGGGCGCCGTCCAGTGTGGGGCAGGAATCAGTCAGCGCGTAGGGCGGCGGGGCGTCTGTGGGCACGTACAGCTGGGTGGCCCCTGGTCCGACACACTCCTCATAGCTGTGAGAGAAGAGGTTCCTGGGACCTGGGGCCTAGGGGTGGGTGTGGTGGTCTCCTCCCAAGGGCCAGGGCCTACCCTCAAACTGCCTTGCCTGTGGGTCAGGGTGGGTCTTGTCCATGCTGGCTCCAATGAACACTCTCCCCCGAGGAGGGTCGCCCTAGAACCCTTGAGACCTGAGTTCCAAACCCCACAGCCCCCGCATTGTCAGTGCACTTCCCTGGGTCTCAGATTGCTCAGAACAGCAGTAGCCGCAGCCAGGGTCTCCTGGCTGGGCCGCGCAGCCGTGGGGCTGGGTAGGAACGACCCTAGGCTGCAGACACCCCTTGGTCTCTAGTCACTCCGTGGCTGCCTTCTAGGTTGAGGAAGGGGTATCTGGCTGTTCTGAGCCTGCAGATGCGGGACCCGTAGCACCTGTGCCCCTAGGGGCAGGGGAAAGGGTGACAGGAGGACGTGGCCACTAGTCCACGTGGAAAAGTACCAGTATTCCCCATGGGGGCTGCCTTCATGTCCAGAGCCCTGCCCTCTCACCCCCTCCCCCATGTGCCCTCCTTACCCTGGTGGAGAATCTGGGTACAGCTCCCTGAGCACCGTGGCGTCCATGTCTCCATCAGAGCTGATGTCCAAGGGTGGTGACCAGTCCTCGGCGGGGCTGCAGGCGTAACGCACCCTGTGGCTTGAGCGGCCGTACGTGTGCCCGTCGGGTGCTGCAGGGAACAGACCATCAGCCTGGGCCTCAATCAGTGCCTAGGGATAGTCCTCACGGGTCCTCCTGAGGCCACCAAGGCTCTGATCTCACCTGACTAGCCTGCCCTTCCCCAACCACAGCTGCCTTCACCCCCTCAGTGACAACCTTAGAATGTGAGCGCTCTCGCCGCGCTGGGCACGGGCTCACAGGAGGAGGTAGAGCTGGCTCTGCCCTGGTCAGCCAGGGGCGCGACGGTGAAGGCAGCTGGATCCCATGTGCCCGACTGCGTGGTTCGAATCCTGGACCTGCCAGTTTGAAAAACACACCAGGTATGTGTGCATGCCCACAATCCCAAAAGGAAAAATGGAGGAGAAAGGATTGCAGCACGGCCACCCTCCGCGGCAGGTGCTTTCACCCTTTCTCTTTCTCTGTCTCTCTCTGGTGAGCACCCTCTGGCGTATAGGAAAAAAAGAAAAAAGAAAAAAAGACGAGAGAGAGAGAGAGAGAGAGAGAGAGAGAGAGAGGGGGAGAGAGAGAGAGAGAGAGAGAGAGA
>NW_006159972.1:1306889-1350652 GCF_000334495.1 Tupaia belangeri chinensis | reverse complement strand
AAGGAAGAGAGAGAGGGAGTGAGAGAGAGAGAGGGAGAGAGAGAGAGGCTTCTATGATGAATCTGGCCACGCCATATATTGCATTCTCCTCTGGGTTTTAAAACCTCACACGGCACATGGAAGGCTCTGAAATGTCCCGCAGCTAAGAAACACCTTTAACTGCACGTGCCTGGCGTTTGACCACAGATCTGATTTTCTTAGGCTTAGTCGCACTGCTCGGGACATGCTGCTGGGCTTCCTTAGCTGAGGCTCAGAGAAGGCCAGTGACTTGCTAGAGGCCACACGGCAAGTGAGAGGGCAGAGGAATCCGGATGTCTCGCCTCCTTACCTTGGAAGCTTCCACCTTCCCGTTCCTGACCTGTCCAGCAGCAGTGGGGAGCTGCAGGAGGACCCCTGCCCTCCAGGGGTGGGGCTTGGCCTCAGGGGCAGGGCCTGTGACTTCTCTCTGATGTCTGGCACAGCGGCCACCTGGTTCCACAGACCAGGAAGCTGAGGCTGGGGGTCACATAGCTGGCAAAGCGTGGTGCTGGAACTTGTGCAATCGGGATCACCCCAGAGCCTTTCTTCCCACTCCCCTAACCCCCACCCCCTGATACCACAGGAGTGGAGACATGTGGATGGGAAGCCTGCCCTGGAGGTCTAATTCCAGGGTTATACAGGGACGCAGAGAAAGCTCTCGGAACAAAATATTCGGCGCACGGCAATGGCGACTCTGTCCAGATGACAGGGTCGTGACCCTCATTTCTTCTTTATATTGTCTGTATTTTAAGGTTTTCTACAGTAAACACATATTACTTTTCTATCAGGAAAAATGAACCCAGTAACAAATGCTGTGACAAAGGAGCTGAGAGGAGATTTGCTTCCCTCGGGGCATCGGCTAAAAGATGGGCTTTGGGGCAGAAACTTAGGAAAAGACGAAGCACAAAACCAACAGGTGAACAGCGAGGAGGCAGAAGTTGGCCCAGGGCCTCTGGGCCGCAGTGACGGCCATTCTTGCCGGCATTGCCAGGCCAGGGTCTTGGCTCAGGGAGGGTTCTACCTGTGGGGCAGGCTGCTGTGGCTGCCAAGGGGCCCTGGGTGCCCGGGAGGGCCCAGTCCAACCTGAGCTCTGTGTCCCTGCTCTTCCAGGCCTGCCTTTCCCTGGGCCTCCCAGAGGCTGAGCATCTCAGGAAAACTGAGGCTGCCCCGAGGCACTCCCCTAGCTGAGACCCCAGTCCTGGAATGACCAAGTTCAGTCCCAGACATTGCACTGGGCAGAACCCTGAAGGACAGGTGGGAAGAAACCAGCCTCTGTCCTTCCCTGCATCGGAACTTCTGACCCCTTTGTCCCTTCTCTCCTGACACCCAGTCAGCTCAGACCCAGATGGTTCAGGGCTCCAGAAGCCCTGCTTGCCACCTCACCAAAGGTGATCCCTTCCCCTGCTTGTCTCAAAACTGACAAATACCTTGGTTCATTTTTTAACCCCAGTCCAAGGTGACCGTCCCTTGACAGGCTCTGGGACAGGGAGGAGGAGGAACTCACACCACAAACACCGCATGGCCTCATCTACCTTCCTGGGCCCCTGTGGGAGGGGCACAGGGTTACCCCCTCTGTCACGCAGAGTGAGCCAGAGCAGGAGTCACTCATTCAGACCTCAGCAAATGAGAGGAAGCAGGCGCCAGGGGGTCCCTCTCTGCCCCCACTCCCACCCCCCTCATTCTCAAGCCTTTGTTGGCTCCTCTTGTGTCTGGCCAGGCTGCAGAGGCCCTGTGGGCAGGCAGAGGAGGGCTGACTTGGCTCTGAGGGCAATGGGGAGCTACTGAAGGGTATTGAGCAGAGGGTACAAACAGTCGCAACCAGTCACTTTGGACGCCTTGTGGAGAAGGTCCTGGAGATGCTAGGCTGGTGACCGGCAGGTGGGGCAGCTGATCTTTAAGAAGTGGCCTGGGAGAAGGTCTTCTTGAAGGGCAAGAGTTGACATTTACTGAGTACTTATTGGCCAGGTGCTGTGTTAAGTCAGTCCTTACAATAATTTATTATTTTAAAGGGAGAGAAACAGGGAGAGGATTATTTTTATTTGTTTGGTTTTTTTTTTAGAGGTTTTTGCTATAGGGCGCGTGCGCTTACCAGAAAGACAGAGACAGAGAGACAGAAAGTGAGAAATTGTCCCCCAAGGGGGATGGCCACACCACAATCCCTTCTCCTCTATTCTCCTCTCGGGATCTTGGGCACGCAGGAACACATGCCTGGTGTGAGTTTAAGCCACCAGGTCCGGGACTCGTACCATGGTCCACTACATGGGAATCCAGCAACATAGCCATTACGCTAACTGCTGATCCCACCTTCCCCCATCTTCAAAGCCAGCCATGGCTGCCTGAGTATTACTCACATCACATCACTCTGACGCTGACTCTTTGTCTCCTTCAACCTTTAAGGACCCCTGTGATTAAATTGGGCCCACCTGAATAATCTAGGACGGTCTCCCTGTTTTAAAGTCAGCTAATTGCAATCTTAATTTACCATTGCCATGTGATATCATATGTTCACAGGTTCTGGAGAATAGGATGCGGCTCTCTTTTAGTGAGGATTCGTTGTTCTGCCTACCACAAACTTGGAGTGTGTGATAGATGCAATAGCAGTTTGAGACATGGCTCCAGTCCGGGACCCCCGAGAGGATTGATTTTTGACAATGTCTCCCCACATCAAGATCCTCCTGTCCCAGCCCCCCAGTTAGCTGACACACGTCACCATGCCTGACCTGCTTAGGTTGGACGGTCACAGCAACATTTTGAGGTAGGTCCCTGTGGACTCATTTATAGATGACTCTGCTGAGGTACAGAGAGGTTAGGCATAAGTCCTGAGGTTGCACAGTAAGCAGTGGAAGCTGAGCCTCCTTTGGGCACCTCGAGTCTATCTATAATGCCTGTGGGACCTCCGGGACTAACATCTAGAGGCCCTCTGGGCACATAGTTCTGCTGGGAGGGCTGGAGCCGGCTCCCTGCTCATGCCCTCCTGGGGCTTGAGCTGTTCCTGCTTCCCATCCTGCCCTTCCTAGAGAAGACTCAGCTCTAACAGCCTCTCCTCCAGGAAGCCCTCCCTGACTCCAGGCTGGTCAGGCCTAGCTGCTCCCCACAGCTGCAGTACTTTCTCTACCAAAGCTTGCAGTGCACTGCCCAGAGTGGGGCCATCCCGGGACAGACTGCCTCCCCTCTGAGAGCCCACCAGGACAGAGCCAGCTCTGCCTCCTCCTGTGAGCCTGTGACCAGCATGGTGAGAGTGCTCACATTCTGAGGCTGTCCCTGAGGGGGTGAAGGCGGGAGCCGGCTGCAGGGGGGATGGTGGCAGGTGTTGGCTAACTGGTGACAAGGTGGCACAGGGAGCCCTGCCTTCTGGGGAGACACAAGGGGATGAGGCTGACTGAGCTCTCCACGTCTGTTTTATTTATTTAAATTAATTAATTCATGATTTTTTCCAATTTTGCTATAGGATGTATGTGCTCCCTGGAGAGGGAGAGAGAGAGAAAATCGCCCCTGGGGAGACTGGCCACACTCCAGTCCCTTCTCCTCTGTTCTTCCCGGAACTTTGGGCGTGCACATGTGCCCAGCATCATCCTCAGGCTGCTGGGTCCACACTCGCACCATGCAGTCAGCCATTTAGGATCCAGCCCCCAACCTCCACACCATCTGCTGGCCCTCCACGTGTTTTATTAAAGCTTACTTTTCAATCCTGTGGCTGGGCAGTGAGCGCTGACCACTGACCTGTGGGTCTTTCCGTGGCCGCTTGTCTCCCTGGTGTGTAACCCCCAGCCCCCCACCCCATGTCTTGCCTAAGGCCCAGCCTCCTGCTCTTCCAGCTCTCCCAACAACTTTCCCAGAGGAGCGGCTTCAGGTCTGGAGGGCCCCTTGTGGTGGATGTATCTGCTAGGTATCCCCTGGCCCTCCCAGGGGGCTCCCACTGGCGTTCCCCAACAACTCTGTCCCCCCTCAGAGTGTGCATGCCCAGTCCCTCGGACAGTGCTGAGCAGTGGTCGGCCTGTGGGCACCCACGGTGGGCTCCTCGGCTCAAGTCTAGAATCCACCACTTGCTGGCTGGGGACCCCGGGGCCATTACTTGTAACTGCTCAATCTCAGCTTCCTTTTTTTTTTTTTAAAGAGGTTTTTGCCATAGGGGGCGTACACTCGCCAGAAAGACAGAGACAGAAAGCGAGAAATCGCCCCCCAGGGGGGATGGCCCTGCTGCAATCCCTTCTCCTCCATTCTCTTCTCGGGATCTTGGGCATGCACACACACAGGCGCCCGGCGTGAGTTTAAGCCACTGGGTCTGGGACTCAAACTGCGGTTGACCACCTGGGAATCCAGTGACTCAGCCATTACGCCAACTGCTGGTCCCCAACTTCCACTTCGTGATCTGTAAATTGGGATGATGACACAAAGGTCCTAGCCACCCCTAGGACCACTGTGAAGATGGGATTATGCACAAACCACACCACTCAGCAAGCACTCCAGACCCACTGGCCATCACTCCCAGGTCTCTGCCAGCCTGTTATCTTAGTGCAGCCAGGTGCTACCTTCCTTAACCAGTTAACTCTGCGACAAGGGAAAGGGAACATCCCAAACCTGTTGGTTAATCAGGGTGTGTTGGGGGAGGGGCCGTCCTAAGGCCTGGGATGATGAGATCCAATTCAATTTGTTCATAAAATTTTCCCTTGGGGAGCCAGCAGATGGCATAGCAGTTATATCGCTGGACACCCACATGGCTGACTTTAGTTAAAGTCCTGAACCCAGTGGCTTGAAAATCACGTGTGTGCATGTGTGTCCGAGATCCCAGGAAGAGAATGGATTGCACCATGGCCATCCCCCCTAGGGGTAGTTCTCACTTTCCCTCTGTCTCTAAGGCAAAAACCTCTAACATTTTTGTTTTTTTCCCCTGGGTCTAGCTGGTAGTGGGGTGGTTAAGGTGACTGGATCCCACATGGCTGCCAGTGTGGTTCGGGTCCCGGACATAGCGGCTTGAGAAACATGCCAGGTGTGACCAAAATCCCAAAAGATCAGAGAAGGGACTGCGGCATAGCCATCCCCTCTGGGGATGCTTTCTCACTTTCCCTCTCTGTGTCTCTCTGGTGAGTGCATGTACTAGATAGCAAATTAGAAAACAAAAAATTTTTAGGGATCAGCAGTTAGCGTGATGGCTGTGTCGCTGGACTCCCATGTAGTCGACCGCGGTTCGAGTCCTGGACGCAGTGGCTTAAACTCATGTGGGGCACGTGTGTGTGCGTGCCCAAGATCCCAAGAGAATGGAGGAGAAGGGATCGTGGCGTGGCCATCCCCCCTGGGGGGGGGTGATTTCTTGCTTTCTGTCTCTCTGTCTCTCTCTGTCTGTCTGGTGAGCGCACACGCCCTATACATAAACCTCTCAAAAAAAAAAAAA
Source organism: Tupaia belangeri chinensis (assembly GCF_000334495.1). Classification (NCBI taxonomy): domain Eukaryota; kingdom Metazoa; phylum Chordata; class Mammalia; order Scandentia; family Tupaiidae; genus Tupaia; species Tupaia belangeri. The sequence goes on along the minus strand of NW_006159972.1, from coordinate 1,345,245 downwards.
AAAAAGAAAACAGAAAACGTTTCTTCCTTTCTTTCTCTCCCACAGGCTCTTCCTGCCCTGGAGGATCCAAGTTCCAGATCCCAGGAGGCTCTTTCTGCTTCACTGACAACGTGCAGGATGCATCCCAGAGTTCTACAATGCCGGAGCCCTGTTTCCTCTGCCTGGAGAGACCCTAGGCAGAGGCCTATCAGGCCTCAGTGCAGGCTCCGGCGGGGGGGGGTCTGGCTCTTTCCTGCCATTGAAAGTTTTCTGAGATCAGAATTCATCTAAGTTCCTTTCTGCTGCTTTCAGACAACTGGCCCCTTCCAGGAGCGAGGCAGTCACGTGGCTGCATTCTGTGAAAAGCAGTCTGGCCACATGGGCACATCTGGGACTGGTCACCCCAGAATTAACCACCCACTGTTTAAGGTGGTTACAGTACAATCATGGGGAGACCCTCAAATCATTCTTCTAGTCCTCTGCAGGCCGCCTGGGGGTAGCTTCACTTATCCTCCATTCACACCGCCCGTTCACCCATCCACTCATGCATCCAGTAACGCACCCCACCCCCTCCTCTCCCTAGCCCCTCCCCTCCTGCTTAGCCACTCTTCTATCCATCCACCCACCAGTCCCATCTATCTGGGCACTCACTGGTCCATCCGTCTAGCCATCCTTCCCACACCTTCATCTACCTCTCCATTCAGCCGTCCTTCTGACGGCCCGTTTAGTCATTCGTTCTGTCCACACACCCCTCTCTCCATCAATCCACTGGCCCATCCACTCAATTCATCTCCTCACCCCTACCCCGTTTGCCCCCTTGTCCCACCACCCATCCCTCTCCATTCATCCACTCATCCACCCACACCCCCCACCCATCTCTCCATCCACCCATCCATCCAGGCACTAGTGGGACCAGTTATTGACACAGCCTGGATCCACAGTGGCAGGGGAGGGGAGTCGTGCCGCGCTCTCCCTCTGGCCCTCAGCCTCAGTCTCAGTTCCTCTCGACAGACAGCTGGGCCTCTCATGCCACCAAGCACACCACCGAGGGCACCTGCGAGCTCTTCCTGTTCCCTGGAGATGTTTAGGACGCCCTCCCTGAGTGCCCTGCCCCGCGCTGGCGGAGCTGCCACCTCCCCTGGGTTGCAGTCGCGGTAGACGGGCGGCCCAGGGCCCAGGGTGCAGGGCAGCTCACCATAGCCATGCTCATACTCTCGGTGCCGGTGCCGTCGCCGGTGATGGTGGTGGTGGTGGTGACGGTGGCGGCGGTGGCGGTGGCGCTGGAGCCGGGCCTGCCTGTCCCTGCGGATGCTGCCCACGATGATGGTGATGCAGGAGAGGATGATGACCACACCGATGACGGCACTGGCCACGAGCACAGGGGACACGAGCAGGTGGCTGTGCTCTGTGCTCTCTGAGAACGTGGGGTAGAAGTAGCTGGTGTGGTTGTACCGTGCTACTGTGGACAGAGAGAGAGGATGCTAAGCTGTGGCCCGGGTCGGACATGCACCTTCCTCTACCCCTGCAGCCCTGGGAGTTATTTAGCCTTAAGAAGATGGGGGGCAGTCTGGGGTCAGGCCCACGGATTCCATCCTGGCTGTTCCTGCCAGGCAGGAGGGGAGCAGTGCCTTGCCCCGCTGCCTGCACGGGCCTCTGATAGGAGGAGCTGATTTTCTCTCCTCTTTTTTGAAGCTTCTGCCCCAGGAGCTCAACTAACTCACAGACAGAAAAGGGAGAAGCTCAGAGAGGGCAATGGACTTGCCTAAGGTCGCAGAGCAAATTAGTGGCAGAGCTGTCTTGAACCCAGATGCTCAGTGCTACACAAGGACGCTACTGCACCAGGACATGATGTTGGAAGGTCAGTGTGGCTTTACCGATGTCTAGGGTAAGCATGGCGTGGAAGACAGATTACTCCTAGGTCCTGTTCTGAAAGACGTTCCCTTGCCTGTCCTCCCCAAGCCTGGGTCTGAGCCCCTGCTTTGTGTCTGTTGCATAGCACCTGTGGGTTCCGGGGTGTGTGTTTGACTGCTCTCTGTGTCCCCAAGCTCAGCAGTGGGATTGGCACACCAGAGGTGCTTAGTGCACGCATGGAGTGAGCGGCTCCAGACTTGACACTAACTGAGAAAACGACAGAGGCCTTGAACTACCTCCAGGGGAATGAAACCTGTCTTGGGTGGCAATCGAGCCAAGTTTGGGTAGCTGTAGGAGGGATCTTTTTTCCCCAGGTCAGGGCCTAGACCTCTGCCAATCAGAGGCTGGACATTCCACTGTGACCACTCCTCCCTTCCCAGAACGTCCTCCAAAGCCTCACCCACATTCATCCCATGGCAAGGACAGATGGGTGCAGCACAGTCTCAGGACTTTAGCTGGGGTTCAGATCCTACCCTGGGGCAGTTCTGGCTCATGCTGGTAGCTCCTGCACCCTACTGACCTTCATTGGGAGGGGCTGGGCTGGCCTAGAGGCCCTGTTATCTGGGCTAGCACGTCATCCCTGCCTGAGAGCCACAGCCTTGCTTCCTGAAGTTCACTGTGAAACACTACCCTGGAGGGGCATACACTGGAACAAGGAGCTCCCCATGGCTTTGGCTGGGCATGCGTGCTACTGACTGGTATGAGATGTTGGGATAAATGGGTTCCTGAGATTCGAGAGCCAAACACAGGACATAGCTTTCAGGGTGTCTGCTCTGCACATGTTCATTGCCAAGAGTTTATTCATTCTTGTGTTTATCCAGCTCTTCCCATTTTACAGATGAGGACACTGAAGGCTAACAATATTAAGTGGCTCACTTGCAGTTGTACAGCCAGTATATGATGAAGCCAGACCCTCTAAACCACAAGGACCTGGATAAGAAGCGCCCTAATTTATTACAATAGTAGCACAAACAGAGGAGAAAAGAATAGAGTTTTATTGAAATAACTGGTGTAACTTAATTTTCATAGGAATGAAATGAGTGAAAATATGAAGTAGAATGTGATAAGATATATATGGTGAGCTATATGGCTACTATTAAGAACAAAACGGGGAACCAGCAGTTAGCGTAATGGCTATGTCGCTGGACTCCCACGTAGTCGACCGCGGTTCGTGTCCTGGACCCGGTGGCTTAAAACTCATGCCGGGCGCGTGTGTGTGCGTGCCTAAGATCCCGAGAGGAGAATGGAGGAGAAGGGAGTGCGGCGTGACCATCCCCCCTGGGGGGTGATTTCTCGCTTTCTGTCTCTATGTCTCTCTCTGTCTGTCTGGTGAGCGCAAGCGCCCTACAGTGAAAATCTCTAAAAAAAAAAAAAAAAAAAAGAACAAAACGAAAAATTGTGAAAAAAATCACTGAAGAATTAAAATATTATTCTAGAAGATATTCACTTAATGCACAAAGGAGAAATAGAGAAACAAAAAGGACCCAGATATATGCAAGACAAAAAGTAAAATGGCAGATATAAGTCTATGACATCAATAATAACATTACACATGACTTGATTAAATAATCTAATTAAAAGGCAGAGACTGTCAGACTGGTACAAGCAAGGGACAACTGTCTGTAGAACTCTCGCTTGGGAACCCAATGTACAAATAGGTTGAAAACAAGAGAGTAGAAAGAGATACACCATGCAACTATTAATAGCAATCATAAGAAAGCTGGAGTAGCCATAGTAATCTCAGGAAAAAATAGACTAAAAATGTCATTGGCCATATGAAAAGCCGAAGGACCTAAAATACCAAAATAAACTCAAAAGAAGAACAAAGTTGAAGGACTTACATTACTCGATTTCAAAACTCACTGCACAGCTAACAGTGATCACGACAGGGTGGTCCTGGCATAGGGATACAGACATGGAGATAAATGGGCTGGAAGGGAACTCAGAAATAGACCCTCTCATTTATAGTTGATTGATATTCAATAGGGTGTCAGGACAATCAAATGCGGTGTAGTCTTTTCAGCAGATGGGGCTGGGCATCATGCTGCATGAGACCCTGTGGAGGGTGCTTTGTCTCTCCCTGTCTTTGTCTTTCACTATCATAAAAAATAAACGAACTTAAAATTTTTGTTGGATGACAAACTGCATTGACTAAACTGCAATAGGTTTAGCTGGTTCTGTGTCCATTTCCCCATTAGGCTATAATTTGGTTTCTGGACCTGGCGGCTTGCTTTCTCTCTTTTCCTCTTTCTCTATGTCTCTCTCTGGCCCCTCCCCTTGCTTTTTTAAAGAGAGATTTTTGCTATAGGGCATGTGTGCTTGCCAGAGACACAGAGAGATAGAAAGTGAGAAATCCCCCCCCCAGGGGGTATGGCCACACTGCAATCCCCTCTCTTCCAGTCTCCTCTTGGGATTTTGGGCACGCATGCACATGCACCTAGTGTGAATTTTAAGCTGCCAGGTCGAGGACTTGAACCACAGTCGGCCATGTGAGAGTCTAGCGGTATAACCAGTATGCCATCTGATGGCTCCCTCTCTGGTCAAAATAAAAGATAATAATAATAAATAAAAAAATTATAAATAATTCTTTTTTTAAAAAAAGGAATTTGATTTCTTCTTCATTAAAAAAATATTCCAGAGGGTGTGTCTATTTGCTGAAGAAGAGAGAGAGCAAGTGAGACAGTGAGAAAGCAACCTCTGTGGAAGATGGTCACATCACAATCACTTCTCCTTCATTTTTCCTTTCTTTGAGGATTTCGGCATGCACACACACGCACCAACCATGTTTTTTCAAGCCACTGGGTCCCAATCTTGAACCATGCAGTTGGTCATATGAGATGCAGCCACCTCAATTACTGCACTATTGGAATGACCACTTCTCCATTTATAAATTGACTGTGAGAGTTGGAGTTTTGGAGGAGGTCCCAACTTTGCTTTCTTGACCTCTGTCTCCTTTTTCTCATGGTATGTGTGTTGAGGGGGGAGGGTCTTAGACAGAGTCTCACATAGTCTGTTCCTCCTGCCTCAGCCTCCTGAGTAGCTGGGACCACAGTGTGTGTGCCATCACACCAGCCATTTGGAGATGGATCAGGAGTCAAACCTGGGTCTCTCCTGTGTCCTCAGCCTGCCAGGCAGGGTGTCATGTTTCTGTGGCCGGGCCCAGTTTCTTGTTTTTATTCCCTTGGCTGTCAGTTACCGCGAGCTAATGTTTTCCATTTTTCTTCAAGACTCACAGATGAAAGGTGGCAAAGCGAGGCTCCCCTCAAGCTCTTTCTCCCACACAAAAGAGATCAGTTTAAATGACCTGGTCTGATCTCAATGTAGGAGAAATCTGGTCCTTGGCTAGTGAACCCATAGCGCGCCTACCATTGTTTCCCAAGATGATGACAATGGCAGACATTACTAATCAACCATGGCTCTGTTTCCTGTTTGGCCCAGAAGGTAGCCTCAGCATCCTTCTTGACACAGAACTCCACGCAGCAACTACTGCCTTGAGCTGATCACGAAATGGAGCCTTGGGCCACCACTCATCTCATGTGACCACAGTAAACTGTGCCACCACTCCTGAGCCAATGGCCACTCTCTCTCCCTATCATGCACCTCTCACCTTACGCAGGACTTGGGACACCTATTAGGGAGACACCAGTGTTCCTTGGGGAGGACAGAAGTGTGTGGGAGCCACGCTGCTGTGAAATAGTGGGCTGGGTCCGCGAATCTTGCCTCCAGCAGGGCTTTGGGATGTCCTACTCTGACCCCATAGGCTGCATTGGTTTGGGTCACACTGGTCTCCCCGTGATCCAAGACAGATGTGCTACTGGAGAGCTGCCATGGCAGGGCTGCGGGTGCCCAGATTGCGAACCTATGGCTGGATGCGTGTGAGGACATGTGCGTGCACGACGGCACCAGGAGCCTATCTCTGAGGTCACCTTGAAGACGCCCCGCCCTCCACCTGCCTCAGCAACAGATGTGAGCCCCACCCACCCCTGGTAGCACCAAGCTCGTTGCCATCTGGGAGGGAGATGGCATCACCAGGGCCTGCAGAATGAGCCTATTGGCGCAGGTGTTGCTGCAGAGACAGTTGGGAGATTAATCTCCCCGTCACCGCAGTCGGAGAGGTACCTGCATTAAATTACAGGGGAAACTCTTCCAATTTCCAAGCCCAGGGCCCATTTTATCAACAAGATAAACATGGCTGCAGAGAAATGACATGATGACAGTTCCCCTTCCCACCCACCCCCTGTCTCCCTGTCCCTTTGCGCCAGCTGCGGCGAGGACAGAGGATGAAACTCGCTTTGCCTGTCCTGGATTTTCTTCCCAAGCAGCGTCTACAGATGTGCCCACGATCAGCAGAAATTACATCTCAAAATACAGGCTAGGATCGCCCCTGACATGACACCTTCCTCCCACACCCTAGCATGAGTAGCTTGGCCTCTCCTGAGCACCAACTATGTGCCCCATGCCATGGTCAGTGCTTTTCATGTGCTGCACTATTTCACATAATCCTCATTACAGCTTCTGAGGATCCCCAGTTAACAGGTAAGGAAACAGCCTCAGAGAGGTTCAGTAACTTCCTCAAGGTCACACAGCCCCCGGGGGAGGGGAACTGTGTTCTAAGGAAAGCAGAAGCCCTGGCCTCTCAGGCAACACGCTATTCTAGGGCTATGAGGCTCTGCACTGGGAGGTTTTTTTTATTTTTTTTTAATTTTGGGAAAGTAAAATGCCCCTCTCCCTAGGATAACGCTTTGTTTCTGTGGGACACTATATATGCGAGTACTTAAAAAAAAAATGAAATTAAGTATGAGTTTCAGTGCAAATCATTTTTGAAATTCATGCATAGTTTTTTCATAATACGCATTTAAAAAAATGATAGCAAGTGCGTGTGCATACACGTGAGAGCTGGGGAGAGAGGGTCGGAGAGAGCAAACAATCGGAGCTGGCGGGACCCCTGTCCTGGGCGTATTCTCTCTGGCCTAGCAACGTTTCAGATTTTGTGGGAACAGCCCTCAGATGACTTTACCAAAGGGGAACCAGGGAAATCTGGTAGCTCTCCCAGGTCGAGCATTTACTGTACACCCAACCTCTGAACAACGTGGGTTTCAACTATGTGGGTCATTTACACGCACGTTTTTTTCAAGAAGTGTACTGGATAATCCAGCACAGGATTGTACGTGTATTTTCTCCTCATAATTTTCTTAGCAACATTTTCTCTCCTCTAGCTTTCCCCTAGCTGTAAGCATCCAGTAGGGAGCACATATAACATGACATACGTGTTGACCGTCTATGTTGGTAAGGATTCTGGACAACAGGAGATATTGGCAATTAAGTTTTTGGGGAATCAAAAGTTGTATGCGGGGCCAGCTTTGTGATGCAGCATTTATGCACTGCTCAAGAGAAGCTGGCTCCCACATGGTGACCAAGGTTCCCATCCCCAGTCTGGTGGGCCTAACATGCACTGGCATGCGTGCAAGTGCCCAAGAGCCGGTGGGCTGGAGACCTGGAGGAAGGGGATCGCGTGTGAATACTCTGGCGGGTGCACCACGCTTTCTCTCTCTCGCCTATGCACGCATGTATTCTATCATAAATGACGGAACCAAAAGTTGTACGTGGAGTTTCAGCTGCACGGGGATCCATGCCCCAAACCCCTCTGTCGTTCAAGAGTCCACTGCATGAATGAGTCTCTAAACCCTCTACGTGGATAACCACCTCATGTACTCTTCCCAGCAACCTCGAGAAGCATTTTACAGATGGTGAACCTGAGGCACAGGGCTGGGCAATGTAGCAGAGCCAGACTCGGCTGCAGACTGTTCTTCACCATTCCTAACCACACAGACTGAGAGCCCTGAGGGTGGGGAAAGGCAGGGGTGGGCAGCAGGATGGGGGTGGCAGTGAAGGGGGGATAGGAGAAGTGGGTTCTATTCCTGGTCCCACTGGACATCACCATGTGATGTCCCTTGTCCTCTCTGACCTGCTGACGATGTGTCTGGAGAGATATTCATTCTTGGACTGTTTTTGCTCCAGGGTGGGTGAATGGATCTGAGAGGTTAGGAACTATGAGAGGAGCAATGAGGTCCAGGCCTGTGTCAGGGGGCTGAGGTTGGGCCTGGCTCTAGTCAGGGATCAGGGAATGTGCAGAGCAGGGAAAGCACGCTGTCCCATCACTACTAAGTGCTTGCTGAGTGCAGTGTGCAGGCAGCTCCATGGTCTCTGTCCAGGCACAGTGAGGAGCGCTCTGCAGCCTGGAGTTACCTGAGCCACAGTGACAAAGGAAAGGCAGGGAGACATGGGGGTGCTGAGTCAGCATCTTTGGGCCACGATCCTGCCCACTCTCTTGGATACGCTGGTTAGTGTGAGAAGGTGGGGGAAGGACAAAGACTTAGGGCTGACTGATGGCTCCTGTCAAAATAATTCTGAAGACATTTGTCATGAGTCCACTTCCCTGGCAATGCTGGCTTCAGCAGTGTGCCTCTTCCTTCAATACTGAAACTGACGAGGCAAGGCCATGGAGTCACCGGAGGGGATGCAGGGAACGTGACTCAGGTAGTACCTTTCCTCTGCACACTATTGGCTGGACCCAGCCTCCCCACAAGGACTGAGAGGAGGTGGGGGCAGAGAACATGGCAAGGCAGGGCTCACTAGCCTGGGGTCGCCACCCCTGCTTTTTTGGGTGACTTGGCTCACTTGCTAGTGAAGGGATACAGAGGGTTGGGAGAGGGTCAAGGACATCTCAGAAAGGAGGACACAGAGGTCTGGGTATTGAAGAATGAACCAGCAGAACAAGATCAGGGAGGAAGGGAGGAGCATGGGCAGGAACACAGAAGGGTGAGCTCAGGAGAGGGGCATGCTGCAGGGGTGAGGCTGGGGGATGGCACCCTGATGGCAGCTGAATGTTGGGATCATGGGGGTGAGAAGGTTCCTCTTACAGTGGGGCTGCATATCTTCAAAAAGTCAAATACCATGCCAAGGCCCTGATACATTTACATGGCCATTTGTGGTATTAGGTGTTGGCAGATTAGAGTAGTAAGGAAGAATAGGAGGTGGAGTCATCCATTTATTCATCAGTCATCCATCAGCTCACTCAACCAACAAATCAGTTGCCCTCCCAAGCATTTATCTAGCTAAGAATCTTCTCAGCAGCCACCCAGTTGGCTATCTACCTACCTATCCATCCATTTACTCATTATCTGTATATTCATCCATCATCATCCATCCACCTATCCACTCATTATCATCCATCATCCATTCATCCATCTACCCATCCTTCCACCCATCTATCAACTTCTTCTACTTCTCCATCCTATTTATCATCTATCCATTCATCCACCACCATCCATCCACCCACCCATCCACCCCATCCATCCATCCATCCATCATCATCCATCATCACTCATCCACCCACCCATCAAGCCAATCCATCCATCCACTGATCAACTATCTATTCATCCATCATCATTTATCCATTAACCCATCTATCTACCCATCTATCATACATCATCTATTCATCCATCCATCTGTCCCATCCCTCATCTATCAGTCCATCCATCATCATCCATTCACCTATCTACCTATCCATCCTATCCATCTATCCATCCACCCATCTATCATCCATCATCAATCCTCTCACCCACCCACCCATCAATCCCATTCATCCATCTACCCATCACCTATCTATTCACTCATCATCCTTTATCCATCCACCCACCTACAGTCTATCATCCAGCCCATCCATCCATCCATCCATCCATCCATCCATCCATCCATATACCCATCCTCCATCCATTCACCTGCTCACCAATAGTCACCAGGTGCTTACTCCAAGTCTGGACATGTACTAGACACTGAGAACACAAGATATGAATCAGACTAAACTGAACTTCTAAATCTGTGAAAAGCAAGAGGTACTACACTGGTGCCCTGGAGCCAGGAGGGGAAATCTTGGTGCTTCATGGAGCTCCTCCTCCTACTTTAGCACAGCAGCTCTGCTCCCAACTGTTTTTCATATCAGAGTCAATAGGAGAGTGCCCCACTGCCAAGCAGAAGGTTTTATTCTTTTTTTTTTTTTGAGAGGTTTTTGCTATAGGGCGCGTGCACTCACCAGACAGAGAGAGACATAGAGACAGAAAGCAAGAAATCACCCCCCAGGGGGGAGGGTCACACCGCAATTCCTTCTCCTCCATTCTCCTCTCGGGATCTTGGGCATGCACGCACACGCGCCCGGCGTGAGTTTTAAGCCACCGGGTCCGGGAAGCGAACCGCAGTCAACTACGTGGGAATCGGTGACATAGCTATTACGCTAACTGCTAGTTTCCAGCAGAAGGTTTTAAAATATAACCAAAAATGAAAAGTGACTGCCCACAGGCTTATAATAATTTTATCAATATAAGGGACTTAATCCACTATTAAGATACATTCTGGGCCCACTGGTGCAGTAATGCAATGCTCTGTAATGCTGGACTCACAGGGGAATGTCCCAGGTTTGTGTCCTGAGGACTCCCTGTACATGCTGGGCATGTGTATGCCCATGATCTGGAGGGGCGAGGGTGGGGGTGGATTGTGGCATCAGGACCTTCCTGGCGATGAGTGTCTTTCTCTCTCTCTCACTCATATTGTCTGCTTCTTTCATGGAAGGAAGATTAAACTTGAAAAAAAATAAAAATAAAAAAAACCTGGGACCAGCAGATGGTGTGGTGGTTGGGGTGCTGGACTCTCACATGGCCAACCACGGTTCCAGTCCTGAAACTGGCAGCCTAATTTCTCACTGTCTCTCTCTCTCTGGTGAATGCATATGCCCAATAGCAAATTAAATAATAATAATAAAATAATTCTTTTTTTTATAAAAGGAACCTTGCAAAGTCAAAAGAAAAAGATACATTCTGCCACTTAAATAAACTCATTAAATGTATACATTTCTCTGCTTATCCAAATTCCAAAGTTCACCGTCTCATCATCGTTCTCTAAGGTTTTATCTCTGTCTTGAAGAAAAATTTATTTACTGGCTGGAAAGCTCACTGAAATAGTTTCACAAATCACTTTTCCCTGTTTCTGCAGAGGAGTGATGAACTGGCTGACATTACAGAACTGAGAGTTAGACCTTTCCCTTGAATCCATACTAAAAGCCCATTTTCTCACTAGAATCATCACTGGTGTCAACCTCCTCATTTTCTCTTCTCTTCCAGCACCACCTAGAATTGGCTCCTGGGCCATTTTCAATAATGGACCCAGTATTTACAACCCCAGTGGAATCACCGCGTATGTCTGATAAACAGGAGACAGTGGAATTGGGCCAAGAAGCAAATGCTGGAGGGCTGGCTTGGCCCACCCACCAGCTAGGGAGATGGGCTCCCACCTCCCAGCTAGCTTTAAGAGACTTAAAATCATGGCTTAAATGACCATTTACTCTAACATGGACTTTCTAGGAAGTTGGTGAATAACTGATATATAGAATGTTAAATTCATGAATGTTGTAAATGATCCCCGGCTATCCCACCTGGGAGAGAGAATATTTATGGAGAACTATGTGAAGGCCATATCATCCACATGCTACCCTGCATGACAACGATTTCAGTCTCTGGAACAAACACTAGAGTTGTGTTCTTGGCTATGGTAGCAGAGCCTCCTTTTCAAGAACTGTCTTGTAGAATGTGACTTTGGCCTGTGCCTCCGAGCCCACATTGAGGGCACTAGCTTAAGAAGCAGTTTCATCACTAGTGCGTTACCAAAGGTGTTATCCACTGTTACCTCTCAGTATCCCCTAGGTGAGCCTTTATGTAAGAAATCTCTCCAAGATACAAGAGTGAGAAAAAGCTCTGATTGGCTCAGATAGCTGCTTTCTTCTTATAAACAATGAGAATCATGAGCTGATCTTTGCCTTTTGGCTTTGGCCCTCAGGAAGCTCAGAAACACTTCTGTAGCTCAAAATCAATGGGGAAGGAAACCAGTCCTTCCTTGGCACTGTGGTGCTAATTCGCATCATCCAACACAGCCATGCCACAGATTCCCTCTGAGAGTCAGATTTGGGGGAATAAACCCAAGTTGACATCTGTGCAGGTCACTCTTAAATTATTCAGTGCTGTGGCTGTGAATAATTATTCTGATTTGAGGCTATTTTCTACATTGTTCCAAAAACCTTTAGGAAGGGGACCCAGAGGTGGTAAATATGGTGTTTCAGAGCTTGGCTCAGTGATGTTGGGCAGGGTATTTCACACCTATATACCTTTGTTTCCTCAGCTCCAAGACAAAGTAATGCTCTCTCAGAGTGTGGATGAAGTGAAATAGTTTAGTAAGTTACATAATCACTACGTTACTATAAAGCAGGATGAAATTGTCAAACTATCATTTCAGTTCTCTGGAAATTGACCAAAGGCATACAATGAATGGAGGGGCATTTATTATAAAAATGGTTGATCTTCAGGCAAAAACAGTGTCTCTGTGGTGTTCTAGCTCCCACACCCCTCCCCATGAATTCTGCTAGCCACGGTGGGACAGATGGTAAAAATCAGTAGCTTCTCTGCTCCTGCTGGAGAAAGCCACTTGATATATAGTTGTGTAGTTAAAATGGCAGTCTCTGGGCCAGCAGGTGGCATGGTGGTTAAGGCACTGGACTCTCACATGACTGATCACAGATAAAAGTCCCGAAACTGAAGGCTTGCTTTCTCATTTTCCCTCTCTCTGTCTCTGTCTCTCTCTAATGAGTGCATGTGCCCTGTAGCAAATTTTTAAAAAATTATTTATTTAAATTATTAAATAAGTTATTCTTTAAAAAAAAAAAAGGCAGCAGATGATATAATGGTTACGTTGCTGGAAACCCATGTAGTCGACTGTGATTTGAGTCCTGGACCTGGTGTCTTTAAACTCATGCTGGGTGTGCGGCATGTGTGACCAAAATCCTGAGAGGAGAATGGATTTAAGTGTGGCCATCCCTACTAGGGGGCGATTTCTTGCTTTCTCTCTCTCTCTCCCTGCCTCTCCAGTGAGCACACATGTCCTATAGCAAAAATCTCTTTAAAGAAAAAAAAAAGTAGTCTCAGTGGCAAATTAACTAGGAGGGCTAGCTGCCACACTAGCCTTAGGTTGGGGTTCTATTTAGGGCAAGAAATGGATAAAAGCAGTGGTCCCCAACATTTGTTACACAAGGAAGTGGTTTTGTGGAAGATAATTTTTCCATGAACTGGGGTGGGAAGCAGAGGTAGAGGATAGTTTCAGAATGATTTGGGTGCATTACATTTATTGTGAGCTTTATTTCTATTACTATTACATTGTACTGGGTCATTGGGAAAGTCATGATTCATTTTTGCATAGAAAAACATGTCATGACTTTCCTAAAGACCTAATAATATATAATGCAATAATTACACAGTTCACCATAATGCAGTATTTGCAGCTGTTTCCCAGTGCTAGCATCACTGCCTCAGCTCCACCTGAGATTATCAGGCATTAGATTTTCATAAGAAGCTATAACCTAGATTCCTTTCATGTGCAGTTTGTAGTGGGGTTCCAGCTCCTGTGAGAATCTAATGTCCACACTGCTCTGACAGGAGACAGAGCTCAGGTGGTAATGTGAGCAATGGGGAGTGGCTGTAAATACAGATGAAACTTTGCTGGCTCACCTGTCACTCACTTCCTGCTGTGTAGCCCAGTTCCTAATAGGCCATGGACTGGCATCAGTGATTGAGGACCCCTGGGTTAGAGGACTAACTAGAGACTTAACAGGAAGTTCTGAAAGGTGAGCCAGCTATCAGGGGTCCATGCATCGTGGGTTGACTGGAGGTTTGTGTGCACATGCAGCAGGAAATCAAGAGGGCCCAAGTCACTAATACTACCTTAGCTACTGGAGGCTGCATTTATGTGCAGTAGAGATGTGCAAGAGCTCAGTGAACTCTGGGGCAGACTTGAAAACGGCCTTTAGTTTCAATGAATGACCCAATCTATATACAGCGGTTCCATCCGCAGAGTGTAAGCCTCCCTGCTGCAAGGTGTCTGAGTACAGCCTTGGACTGTGTTTTCAGCTGAACATTGAGCTCTGGAGACATGGGTCAATCACTAGGAAGGCCAACATTAAAGTAAAAAGAAGAAATAGAAAGTAAGCAGACACACTAGCCATGGAATATTGTAGGGGAAACAGATTTTAACAGATTTAGTTTAAGGCCAGTTATTAACAAATGAAGAAACAGCAACTCTTTTTTTTTTTTAAAGAGCTTTTTGCTATAGGGTGTGTGTGCTCTTTAGAAAGAGAGAGAGAGACAGAGAGACAGAAAGCGAAAAATCACCCTTAGGGGTGATGGCCACCCTGCAATCCCTTCTCCTCCATTCTCCTCTTGGGATCTTGGGCACGCACTCACACACGCCCAGTGTGAGTGTAAGTCATCGGGTCTGGGATTTGAACCGCAGTCAACTATATACCAACTGCTGGTCCCGACAGCAACTCTTATTAACCACTCCACCCAAGCCTACAGCCAGAGGCCCACAAAAGTTGAGATCTGTGTGTTCTGATTCTAGAATTCATTAATGGTGATGGGATTTTGTACCCTGATCTATAGAGGTTCCCTTTAGCTCCCAAAATTTCTAAGGACATCTGTGAAACCAGCATTAGGGTAGTAGGTATTAAAAATAATGCATCATAAGTATTGTGTTGTTGGAAAAGTCTTGACACATTTTGCATAGAAAAACATAGAAAAGGTATGTCATGACTTTTCCAATAACCCAATAGATAGGGTTTATTCCCAGAATATGAGAATGGGTTAGAAGCAGGAAATCTATTTTTTTAAAGATTTATTTATTTATTTTACTTAATGTTATTTGTTATTGTTATTTTTTCTTACCTATTATCTGAGAGAGACAGAGAGAGAGAAAGGGAAAGTGAGAGTCAGGTCTGGGACTCAAACCATGGTCAGCCATGTGGGAATCCAGCACGTCAACCGCTATGCCACCTGCCAGCCCCGAAGCAGGAAATCTATTAATATGTCATGTCAGTAGGTGGGATGAGAAAAACTAGCAAACTAGGAAGAGACAGAGATTGCCATGACAAACCCTGATGATTGACCCTATGTTACATTTACTCATGGAGCTTTGGAATAATTTCCCAGCATGTGGTCCACAGAACACAGATTCCAAAAAACATTATGGGGTGTTTGCAACAAACTCTTTATCACCAAAAGGTTGCTTTGCAGCTGCGAGCTGTCTTGTGTGCCTACCCAGCCCTGGTCCCAGGACTTTTTCTCACCAGTATTCAGTATTCTGAGAAACCAATGGTCTTGAGGTCCTCTGGGAGGAGGGTCACTTCTCAGCCACCTGGGAGCCGGGCCTGGTGAACCAAAGCCTGGAACTCTCTATAACAGCTGACCTACATCTTGTTCAAGGACAGCACTCTGGCCAAGTAAGACACAGGCAGTCCTGGGTTCAAATCCTGATCCTGCCTCTGGCTGGCAGGGCCCACTGAGCAAGGTAGGTCTCTCAGCCTCTATTGCCTAATCTGTAAAATGAGACCAGCAATCTCTGCTCTGAGCTAATCAAAGCACGCTGGCTCACAGGATGTCTGGCCCAGAATAGATATTCAATACATGACAAACCTTAAAGTCTTAAAGATATTCTCTAGATAAAGGACTGAAAGGAAAAGGCAAAACAATAAAGCTTGAAGAAGAAAACATCAGAGACTGTTTCATGACCTTGGAATTCTTAAACAGGACATAAATGATACTAACCATTTTTTTTTTAATGGATAAATTATTTATTTAAAAAAAAACTAAAACCAACCAACCAACCAACCAAACAAACTTTGGTGGGAGTTTGGGCTCTGAGGTGGTCAGAGGACTGAGGGGCTTCACAGAGACAGAGACACGAACAAGGTCAAGGCCATGCCTGGAGCGAGTGGATAGTTTTTGCAAGCAGACTTTCTTTTTTATTTTTTTCTAGAATTATTATTTATTATTTTTATCATCAAATGAGTTTTGCCAGAGAAAGACAGAGAGAGAGGGAGAGTGAGAAAGCAAGTTTCCAGGTCTGGGACTCACACCACAGTTATGTGGGAATTCCAATGCTTTAACCATCACACCACCTGCTGGCCCCAAGACTTTCTAAATATATTCCTCATTAGCATCCCACCCCAGGACACTACAGAATACTTCTTATGGAGGTATTTGTACAGGTGCCTGGAACTGGTTAATAGATCCTGAGACACAAAAAGGTCCTTCTTCACATGTTTCTGGAACCATCTATCTTTTTCATGATTAGCTTTTCATGCTAATAGGTTTGTTCTTTACTGAGTACACGGGAGAGGAGTTGCACCATCAGTTATGGCAGGTCAACGTCACGTGGTGCTCATAGTAACAGAACATGATACGTCTTGTGATGATACAGAAAACTGATTTTGAAACCTAGGCTTTATGTTCAACGAGAGGGACCTAAAACAGCTTTTCTTCAAATAAGTGGTAAGTAAAAAGCCCTGCAGGATTCCTTTTCAGTTTAAAGTATGCAAATCTTAGCAGCAGCTCACAGCATATGTATGATATTTACCCAGACTCTCTTTTGAAGACGACTCACAGTACCAGTGCCTTTGGGATCTCTGGTTGCCTATGTTTCAATATTGGTGTCACTTGAGCACTTCCCATCCTGCAAAAATGTTTGCAGCTGAAGCACAGTTCTGGCTTATTTAATTAAACTTAGAAACAGATCCTCATTCGGGTTTTATCATCTGTTTTTTCATTCTACTCTAAATCAAAGCCAATCAAAGTCAACGTCAGATAAAGAGAAAACGCCACGTACACCTTTGTTCTCCTGCACGGGGTTCATCAGCTTGCCATTCCCATGGCTCTTGTAACAAGACAACCACGTATAGCTGGGCCTTTCACTCTTGTACTCTGGATAAATTATTTATTTAAAAAAAAACTAAAACCAACCAACCAACCAAACAAACAAACTTTGGTGGGAGTTTGGGCTCTGAGGTGGTCAGAGGACTGAGGGGCTTCACAGAGACAGAGACACGAACAAGGTCAAGGCCATGCCTGGAGCGAGTGGATAGTTTTTGCAAGCAGACTTTCTTTTTTATTTTTTTCTAGAATTATTATTTATTATTTTTATCATCAAATGAGTTTTGCCAGAGAAAGACAGAGAGAGAGGGAGAGTGAGAAAGCAAGTTTCCAGGTCTGGGACTCACACCACAGTTATGTGGGAATTCCAATGCTTTAACCATCATACCACCTGCTGGCCCCAAGACTTTCTAAATATATTCCTCATTAGCATCCCACCCCAGGACACTACAGAATACTTCTTATGGAGGTATTTGTACAGGTGCCTGGAACTGGTTAATAGATCCTGAGACACAAAAAGGTCCTTCTTCACATGTTTCTGGAACCATCTATCTTTTTCATGATTAGCTTTTCATGCTAATAGGTTTGTTCTTTACTGAGTACACGGGAGAGGAGTTGCACCATCAGTTATGGCAGGTCAACGTCACGTGGTGCTCATAGTAACAGCACATGATACGTCTTGTGATGATACAGAAAACTGATTTTGAAACCTAGGCTTTATGTTCAACGAGAGGGACCTAAAACAGCTTTTCTTCAAATAAGTGATAAGTAAAAAGCCCTGCAGGATTCCTTTTCAGTTTAAAGTATGCAAATCTTAGCAGCAGCTCACAGCATATGTATGATATTTACCCAGACTCTCTTTTGAAGACGACTCACAGTACCAGTGCCTTTGGGATCTCTGGTTGCCTATGTTTCAATATTGGTGTCACTTGAGCACTTCCCATCCTGCAAAAATGTTTGCAGCTGAAGCACAGTTCTGGCTTATTTAATTAAACTTAGAAACAGATCCTCATTCGGGTTTTATCATCTGTTTTTTCATTCTACTCTAAATCAAAGCCAATCAAAGTCAACGTCAGATAAAGAGAAAACGCCACGTACACCTTTGTTCTCCTGCACGGGGTTCATCAGCTTGCCATTCCCATGGCTCTTGTAACAAGACAACCACGTATAGCTGGGCCTTTCACTCTTGTACTCTGGAAAAGAAATCCTGCTGCAGGAGAAACTCTGGATGTGCTATGACTGAGCAGAGATTGATACCGAAATGATAAGTAAGGACCAGGTGGCAGTGCAGGGGTAATGCAATACCCTACGGGGTAGACTCACATGAGAAGGCTCTAGGTTTGCACCCACAGACCTCCCTAAACATGCTGGGCATGCGCGTGCCCATGATCTGGGGCTGGCTGAGACTAGGGGTGGACTGATGTGAAGACGCTGATGGGAGTGTTCTCTGTCTGTCTCATTCATGGAAAAAAAAAAAGAGAGAAAGGAATGACAGGTACACATATAAAACTTCAGCCATTCTTGTGATTATACTATTTAATTTAATACTTCTATTTAATGTTCAGTATACTTTATATTATAAAGGAATTTGAGCCAGTGGGTAGCATGGCGGTTAATGTGCTGGATCTGCATGGCTGACTGCACCGTTAGCGTCCCTGACCTGGTGACTTGAAAATCACACAGGGCGCATGTGTACGCTTGTACAAAATCCTGAGAGGAGAATAGAGGAGAGCGGATTGCAGTGTGGCCATCCTCCCAGGGGTTGATTTCTCACTTTCCCTCTCTCTCTCTGTCTCTCTTCAGTAAGCACATGCACCCTGAAGCTAAACAAACAAATAAACAAACAAAAACAAAAATCTAACAAAACAAAACAAAATTTGAAGAACACCAAATAGGTTTGTGATGATCCAAAGTCAGTTATAAATTACATACTGTCTGCAAATCTGATAGTTACATTGTTTTAGATAATTGGATTTTACGCTTGGTAGATATTCCAGTACACTAGTATTGCAGGTGTAATGGATCATCCTCCCACAAGAATAACACAGAACGAGGCCATGGTATTTCTATTCTGTTTAGTAAGTGTTGCTATACAATAGCCACCTATTGGAATCATTTCCCATATGTTAAAGTATTGGATGTACCTTTTTATCTTGGAAAAATATGAGGTTTACTTCATAAGACAGAGTTCAAATTCTATTTAACTTAAAACCTGAAATGTCAATAACAGTAGACAAAAACTATTTAAGAATGCTGCTATTGGGACCAGCAGTTAGTGTAATGGCTATGTTGCTGGACTCCCACGTAGTCGATCATGGTTCGAGTCCCGGACCCAGTGGCTTAAAACTCATGCCGGGTGCGTGTGCGTGCGTGCCCAAGATCCCGAGAGGAGAATGGAAGAGAAGGGATTGTGGCGTGGCCATCCCCCACTTAAAATGGCCTTCACTTTGATAAGATCTTATTCTTTGAACTGTAGCAATAAAACCCTCCTATTCCTAGGGAGTACAAGATATTCCATATTTTCATGTTCTGTATAGTTTTATGTAAAATTTGTCACATATACATAAATAGCTATGTACAAAATTAATAAACCTTTATATATAAAAAATTAGGAATATCTGTTAATCCAAAAACGATGAGAGTCAGAAGGCAATCCATAGACGGAGAACAATTTTGTATGAAGATAAATAGGCAAAACCAATTCATAGTGACAGGAGTCAAGATAATGGCTGTCCCTGGCATGGGGCAGTGGCTGAAAGAGCACACATGAGGTGAGTTCAAAGGTGCACGTAGCAATTTTTTCTTTTAACATGAATGAACTCAGTCTGAAAATTCAATGTGCTGTACACTAATGATTTATACCTTCCTATTGGGTTGTTGGGAAAGTCATTACATATTTTTGCATAGAAAAACATAGAAAAATACATCATGACTTTCCTGATGATCTAATAGATATGTGGTATATATAGTAGTGTGCTGATAAACCAGTTTTAAGTAAAGAAAAAAAAAAGAATCTTCAATGTATACACTTTGCCAATTCCCATGGTGTAAATACTTCCACCAGGGTGGATTTCAGGATACTATTGGTTTAACAACTGACTTATGAAACTCCTTAATATTTAACTATTGGCTTTTGTGAGTTGGTTTTTCTACTAAAAAGAAAAAAATTCCTTTGGGAATTTCCCCAGAAAAGGAATTCTTCAGTTCTCCTCCAGGTGTTGGTATCTTAAATTCTAAAGGGGGGTGGTTGCAACAGGCAGCAGGGGATGGGTTTGCTGGTATGACTGTTCGTTGCCTTGTAAGTAAGGCTGGTGGATAGGGAAGACCTCTTTGTCCTTTTAAAGATGTAGCTTGGGTCACAGTTTTACTTTCAAAAGAGGGCAGTTCTTCCTCTGCTTCTTCCCTGAGCAGAGCAGAGGCTCCCTCTTGGAGCATTTTTCTACTTTTATGAGTGAAAAGAGCACTTCATGTAGATTCAGGATGGGATACTGAAAAGTTAGCCACCAACATGCTGTGTGCCCAGTGCAGTACCTTCTCTGGACTCAGTTTCTATGTCTGTGTTGTGAGGCATTTGGGGTAGAGCCCTTGGGTAAGACCCGTGGGGTGAGCGATGGCTTCTTTCATCCCAACAATTTCATCCCAACAACAAGGTCAGGAGGACATTTGCTTGAGGTACTCCATCGTGTGCTTAGAATGAGGTCTGGCACAGGCTGGCACCTGACTGCCCAAAGAAGGTGTGCCAGGATGCCAGGCTGTCTCTCAACACCAACCTGGGGCTTGCTGGGAAGGGAGAGAGAGAACTGTTTTCCCCTGGAGCAGCCCTTGAAGGGAAGACTGTAAGTCTGCAGCTCTAAAATGCGAGAGAAGAAACCAACAAGCCCTTACAGAGCACCTGTGTGTTCACCAAACCCTCACAGTCACATTGGAACCTGGTCTAATTATCCCATTTTACTGGTGAATAAACAGGCCCGGCCCCGATGATTTAAATACATTTGCTCCCCCCTTTTTCTTTTGAGAGGTTTTTGCAATAGGGCACGTGCCCTCGCCAGAAAGACAGAGATGGAAAGTGGAAAATCACTCCCCTGGGGGTATGGCCACGCAGCAATCCCTTCTCCTCCATTTTCCTCTCGGGATCTTGGGCACATGTGCCCGGCATGAGTTTAAGCCACCAGGTCTGGGACTTGAACTGTGGTTGACTACATGGGAGTCCAGTGACATAGCCATTATGCCATCAGCTGGTCCCTCCAATGTTTTTATATTTTTTTTTGAGAGGTTTTTGCTATAGGACACGTGTGCTCGCCAGACAGAGAGAGACAGAGAGATAGAAAACGAGAAATCGCCCTCCAGAGGAGATGGCCATGCCGCAATCCCTTCTCCTCCATTCTCCTCTCGGGATCTTGGGCACATATGCACACGCGCCCGCTGTGAGTTTCAAGCCACAGGGTCCAGGAAGCGCGAACCGTGATCAACTACATGGGAGTCCAGTGGTATAGCCATTACGCTAACTGCTGGTCCCCCCTCCAATGTTTTTAACCTGGATCTTTTGGCACTTGCTTTTGGACTGCATTAAGTTATATCCACTGTACTGAAGGGCCTGGGCTATGCACAGACGAAGGCTCTGGAATGACTCTCCAGGAAGGCCTGAGCTGCAGAGGGCAGTGACCTAACGACATGGAGTCAAGGTTGGCTCAGGGGGGCAGGGGGAGCAGCTCCTAGAAGCTGATGGTCTGGGGGCAAATGGGGACTTTTTGCATTTTAAATGCAAAGAAAAGCAAATAGAACCCTTGGAAATAAAAATATGTACTCGATCGGGCCAGCAGATAGTATGGTAGTTAAGGCCGTGGATCCCACAGGGCCAGCTCTGCGGTTTGAGTCCTGGACCTGGTGGCCTAAAAAACACAAAGGGCACGTGTGTATGCCCAAAATCCAGAGAGGAGAATGGAGAAGGAATTGTGGCTTGGCCATCCCCTCAGGGGTGAGGGGTGATTTCTCACTTTCTGTTCTCTCCTGTGAGCACATGGGCCCTATGGAACACAAACAAACAAACAAAATAAGGACTTGAGCTCCCAGGGGGCCCAGGTAGCTTCTCTCTCGGGTCCCTCCCTCTTGTCTCTGAAGCCTGCAGGCTGCACACTTCAGTGGGGATGTCACAGAGGACAACCAGTGACTTGGCACAGCCCAGGAGCAGGCAGAGTTGGTCAAGGCCCTACTCTAGGGTGGCTCTTGGTGGAGACAGAGCAGTGCTCATACTCATCCCTGTTTGTAGGAACACTCCCCCACCCCCACAATGCTGTGGTTGACAATCCCAGAGATCACCCTTTCCTTGGCAAGACTTCTCGGTACAGAAATCATTTTGTTTTCTACCAACCCGAGGCCGGGTGTTCAGATCCTTCCCTCTTCTCACAGTTCCACACTTGCTGCCGGAGTGAGCTCCTCCACGCACACAGCATTGAGACGCTTCAGAACACTGACAGCCCCGGAATTTACATCTGTAGCTCCAGACTCCCCCCTGAACTCTGGGTTCATATATCCAGCTTCTGCCTGTACCTCCCCTCCAGCGTCTACAAAGCAGCTCAGTCATGATGAGTCAAATCCTAAATCTTGACCCACAGTCCCCGCCAAACCTGCCCATACTCTTCTCCACCTCAGCCACTGGAGCTCAGTCCTCCCACGTGCTCAGGCCCTGAACACTGTCATTTACCCCATAGCCAATTAATCTGTGAGTCTTAATGGTGTCACCTTCAAACCTGATCCCTTCTTTTCACCTCCACCACTAACTCGCTACAGGGTCCAGGCAACTGGATCACCGACCCACCTACTTACCCTGCCTCACCCCTACACACCCTCCAACATTTTTTGCCACAACCAGGGTGATCAGATTCCTCCTCGGTTCAAAATCCTCCACTGACTACGCATTTTATTGATCAGAAGCCGAAGTCTTACCTTGGCCTCCAAGACTATGTCATCCGACCCTGTCACCTCTGGTGCTCTTCCTCTCCTCCTCATCAGGTGCTCTGGTCTTCCTGCTGTTGCTGGATCAAGCCAAGCCTGCTTCCACTCCAGAGTCCCTCTGCCTAGAACTCTTTTCCTTAGACATTTGGACAGCTCCTTCCCTTCCCCCTAGCAGCTTCCGCCCTGGTGTTACTTTCTTGGTGAGCCTGAGTCTTCCATCACCTGCTTTGTCTGTCTTCATAGCTCTTCCCACCATGTGCCATGTTATATATTCATGGTTTGTTTTCGTCAGTCTCCTCTCAATCAGCTCCGTAACATCACAACTTCGCTTTGCTCCTGGCTGTAACCCTTGGCACCTGGAAAGGTGCTAGCACACAGCAAATGTTCAATAAAGAAGTGGACGGTAGGAGAGGCCTGCCATGAGGCATTACGACTTCCATCTACCACAGGAACCATGATGGGACCTCCCTCCAGGTGACCACGCAGAGGCCTGGCTCGGCCTCAGGCTTCCTTCTGGGTTGTGGTACCCAGGGCTCCCTTTAACTAGGGGTAGGATGCTCCACCATGATGCCAGGCACTGGGCTCACACCATCTCAGGACCTCACCCCATGCTGTGTGTCTGGTCACCCTCACAGCACTAGGATATTCCATTTTAGCCCTGGGGACACTGGGGCTCAGGGAGGGGGTATGTAAATGATGCAGGTAGGATTCAAACCTAGGTCTGTATGTGCTGTCACCCTCTTCTAAGTTATCTGTGAGGAACACACAGCTCCAGTCAGTGTCCTCAGCTCAGTTCTGAGACCTGCCAGCCATGACAAATCCCACAGGCACTCCACAGATGGTCCTGTCTTCACTACTCACTCTCCCACTCTCTTCCTCCCCTCCGACCTTCCCCTGCACTGCCACCAGTGTGGACCACCGAGGAGATTCCCGGGGATGGGACCCCCCCACCTGTGCCCTCAAAGCCTCTCTGTGAACCATGGTCACTGATTCCATTTGTCCTGGAGGCTGACTCGCTCTTTGTCAAGGAGGAAGGACAGGGGGGAGGGCTTGTGGCTTTTGAGACCTCTCTAAGGGCCATACTAGGGGAAATCCAAATCTAGAGAACAAAGGCAGCTCTGGGGGAAGCTCAGGAAACCCTTCCTCAGGGCGAGGTGGACTAGGGGGAGGGGGAGCCTGCAGGGGGCAGAGCTGTCTCTAGGGCCGGTGAGTGGGCTGGCCTCCAGGGAACAGCGAAATGCAGTACTGTGCCCATGGTGGGTGCTCTGCAAACACTGGGTGTACTGCTACGTTACCACTGCCACGGTAAGTGCTAAAGCTGAAGTCGCACGCTGCTTGCTGATATGACTTGACTGTGCACTTGAAATTAAGACCAGCTATCAGATGCCGAGCACACGCCATCTGTGCTCAACCAGAGAATCTGCTGTGGGGCAGCCAGGCTGTTCACGGGGCCATGGAGTCTCACCGCAGAGGGGGTTCTCCATCCATGGCCTGGGGATGAAGGGGTGGCCTGGACACCAGCCCTGTCCTTTTGTCCAGCTGTGATTACGCCAAAATTGAGCCCCAGACTCACTTGGGGTGTAGGCCTGCTCTACCATTTTCTAGCTGTGTCATCTACACTCATTTCTCCATTTTGAGCCTCAGTTTGTGAGGAATGGGCACACTGATTTTCTAACAGGGCTTTTTCAAAGAAAGAGGTCACATAAAGACATGGCCTGAAGGGCTTGTAAGCCTTCATCTGTGATCTCTCATTTGATCCTCACAGCAAGCCCCTGAGGTGGGTACTCTTACCAACTCTTATTTTACAGATGGGGAAACAAAGGCTAGAGAAAAATGACTAGCTGAATCACTCCTTCTCCTCCCTTGCTCACCCCAAAGTCAGACCTCAGCAAGATTGGACAAAGTTTTTATTCCACAGGCTCGTGGTCATTGGCTGTTTAGAGAGGCTGAGATTGCATCCAGGCCTAGTGTGAAAGAGTGCTGTAATTGATTAGTGATGTCTGCTCTGGGCACGTAAGTGGTGAAAGATGGAGTGTGTCCCATCATTTGCCCTCCTTGTCCTGAAGTCCTTTTTGTTGATAGTTAAGTCTCTGCAGAGGTAACTATTACAATGAACAGAGCATAAAACAGCAACATCTGGTTTGAAACCCTAGATCATCTTCAGAGTCCCCACCTCTCTCCATTTCCTCCTCTTCATCACCAAAGACCTGGGTAATACTAAACTGTGTAGGGAGAAGGTACCCCAAAGGATGAGACTTTCAACTTTCTCAAGCATCTTCACAGTGCCTGGCCTCAAGCTAGACTCTCCCTGCAGCATGTCAAATCTAAGCAGCAACCCAAAAAGGCAGTATTATTTTCATTTTTTAGGTGAGTAAATTGAGGCTTCTAGAAATCAAATAGTTTGCTCTAGATCACACAGCTGGTCAGTGCAGTGCCAGGCTGTACCTAATCCCAAGCACTGTCTGTACTATATCGCACCAGCTCTGGAGGGAGACCCAAGCCCACCTACAGATCCTGCCAGCCTGCGAGTCCTGCCAGACTGTGGTCAGCACCATGAGCTTGATAGACAAGCCCTACTTGCATTCGACTTCCCTGTGAATGAAGGATGCTACCTCCCTCCTCCCTTTTCTTCCCTGCTATGCTACAGGCTCAGTCTCCCTTGGGAAGCCACTCCTTCCCCAGATCTGTCCCCAGAGTCCAGAGGGAGGCAGGTCAAACCCCCCTCCCAGGAAGTTGCACAGAGCTGCTATTGGCTGGGTGGTAAAGAAGAAGCTATGAAGAATTTGTTCTTGGAGCCTGGGTCCTGGGGGCATCCCGGGAAGCCCTGCCCAGCTGGAGCCAGCAGGAGAAGGCTCCTGACCTCCGGCCTTCCCGGGGAGCTGGCTAGTCCTTCTCCTTCTCACCCAATGCTTGAGACAAGTCCTGCAAAGGCTAGATAGTGGCCCACAGGCCTGGTGTGTGCAGGCAGAGGAACTGACTTCTTGTCATAGCTACTGGGCTTTGCTGGGTTGGAGCTTCCCCTGTCTCCCATGTCTTGTTCTTGCCTCCTCCCTCTGCTTCAGTCTTCCCACCTGCCAAACTGGTGGCAGCAGGACAATAAGGGCCACTAGAGCTGTCTCCAAGAGGGTCAGTGGGGGCTGCTGGGCTGTGGGCAATGCCTGGGAGATGCCAATTCAGCCTGGCCTGGTTACTGCCTGCCTCCCAAGAGGCCAGTGGACAACCCCACTTCCTGCAGTGTCTGCAGCTATGGAAGCTGGGTAGACCTGTGCCCACGGGGGGGTTGGTATAGCTTACTCTGCCACCCTCCTCTCTGCGCTTGGACAGCCTGACCTGATCACTCTCTCCCGATCTTGTGAGATCCGATCCCACAGGTGGGGTCTTGATTGGGAAACTTTTAGGCACGCTTTTCCTTCTGGAGAATTTTCTGGTTGTCCTTTTCCACTGTAGGGGGGAGAGGAGGTAGAATCCAAATAGGAACAACTACAGCTCCAACCCTAAGCTTTCCAGTTTTCATGAGCTTCGGGATCTTCACAAGATCATTCTGTGAGCTAGGAAAATTAAAGCAAGTCTCTGCTAGGTTTCTAAACGGACAGAGCTGTTCTAGAACTACAAAGGAGATGTTAAAAAGGAGGGGTGTGTGTCCAGGCCAGCTCCCCTCCTGGGACTTCTGGATGTCTTCCTTCCCGTTTCTATGTCCAATGCTTAGAAGACTGAGGTGCTTTAGGGTTTGGTGTGTGGTTCTGTAGCCCTTTCAGAACCTGTATGAGGTCCTCTGGTACGTGAGCTGTGAAGACTGCCCACAAGGCACTGCTGCATCATGCTTCAATCATTCGGTTGTTCAATAAGCATTTAATGAGCACCTACTATGTGCCAGGTACCAAGAAAGGTGCTGAGATAAACCTGGGAAAACAGCAAGCATTGTCCCTGCTTCCTGCAAGCTCATCTCCTTGTAGCCTGGGCAAGTGGACACGACAGGCATAAGAGCTGATTAACGACCATGTGATTTCTAGACTGGCCCTGGATGGGGAGCCGATTTGGGGATGAAGTCAGAATGATGACCTGTGGCTTTAATCAGAAACCCGAGGGTTTCCTTGGGTAGCTGGCAGTGATGGATGGATCAGGAAAGGAAAACTGAGGGCGACCCCCATATTCACGGGTTGAGATTTGGTTGTGAAGGTATTAAGAGGAAACATAATATCTTCACAGTGTGGAAAGGTGTGGCCTTTGGAGTGAGGCTCTGATGACTGCTCCCTGGTGAGTCTCCTAAGGAGAAAGAATGATGGACAGAGCCCTGTGCTCTACTCTCCACTTCATCAAGTGAGGCTCGAAGACCCTGCAAGACCCCCGCCAGATGGGGCCACTGGACCTCCATTTTCATAAATCACTCAGTTCAGGTCTTTTCTGTTTTGAGCAGTGGAACAGACTAGAACAGAGGTCATTCCCAGATTTCTAGCCTGAGGGACTGAGTCAATGGTGATGTCCCAAACGAATGTACACGATCCAGGCGGCTGGGGAAGACAAAGAGCTCAGTCCGGCACACACTAACTCTGAGGAGAGAGTGGGGCTTCCCAGGGAGCAGAAGGCAGAAGGAGGAGTTGTAATCCCCAGGAAGATTCTGGCTTAGGCTGTGGCTGAAAGCAGGGTGAAGCCGAGAATCTCCCAGCACCCCCAGGAAGGTAGAGGAACAATTCCCTGGCCCCACTGCCAAAGGAGACTACAGACAGATGGCCATAGCATTAGGGAACCCAAAACAAGTCATTAAGAAAGTTGAAATGACTACAGAGGCCAGACACAGCTGAGAATTGGAAACTGGGCTGGACTTACTACACAGAGGACGATGAGGTGGGTATACAGAAGTCAGACTGAAGCAGACTTGATGTGCTCAAAGGAATGGGGGGCGTTTTTAGACCCTTTCCACTGGACAATGAGTAGAGTTAATGGGACCTTCCAACAGTCCCAAGTTTCTGGAACAGATGCTGGCCAAAGCCAAGGAGGGATCTGGTGGCAGGGTCAGCAGCTTTCAGTTTCAGAAAGTCCTCTATCATCAGCATTTCCAGCCTTGGCCTTTCCCAGCCTTCTCCTGCCTCACCAGGAGGTAGGGACAAGAGTGTGACCACCCCAGCCCTCTGCCAGGCAGGTGTCCCTGGGCTCTAAGTTACCCCTAAACAGCAGCCTTCTCACCTGGCCTCGGACTGAGGCTCTCATTTCCTGTTACAGCACGCAACAGTGACAACAGCGATCATTACCAAGTTTACACTGTCCGTCAGAAATAATCTGCTCAGCTCTTGGCCTGACCCTCCGTGGGTACCCTGGTAGCCAGGAGCCAGGTTGCTCCCCACCCTGGAAACCACTCTTTGGACAACGGGCCCCACAAATGGATCACTCTCCCTGTCATGCCTGGTGGTGATGCCACCTGGATGCGGCATCAGTGTCCCCTAGAGCAGCAGTCCTTTCTTGTTCAAAGATTTAACAATGGGGACTTTGACTGTTTTGGAGGAATGCCTCCACCCCAAGGTGCATGACGTGTAACTAACGGTAGAAATTTGAACAGACGTTGCTGTCATCCCGTGAATGTCTTTCTGGCCCATACTTTGGAGAGGGCTGACAGAGGAAATGGCCCAAATGGAATTTCCAGGTTTCAGGGAGTGTGTCTTACAGAAATCAGGGGCCTTCTGTGTTGCCCTCCCTCCACTCACCACGCCACATCAGCCCCTGGCTGGACCCCTTCAGTTCTTTGGCCAAACTTCCTAAGCTGTTTTCTGTAACCCGAACCCAGGTCTGCCCTCCCCTGGTCCCAAGGGACTGGAGGATGGGAGAGGAGACTTACAGGGGCAGGGGCGTTTGAAGGACATGTAATCCTTGGAGCAGAACAGCGGAGCCAGTCTGCCCACGGGCACAGCTCTGACTTCTCGCAGGGAAGGCCCCTCCACTCACCTGCAGAGACACAAACAGGCAGGTGTTGGGGGGTACTCACATGACCCCTGTAGGTTAGGTATTCACATCCCCTGAGCTGCCAACCTCTGGGGAGAGGACAGTGGTGAGAGTGTGTGTCTACTCCAGGCGAGGGCCTGGAGGGCTTCTGGGCTGCAGCGTAGGAGGGGATTGGAATGGAAGGGGATGGGCAAGGGAATGCTGGGGTCTCTCCAGGTGGTGGGTGGAAGGGAAAAACTGCTCCTGGATGGACCCCTGAATGGGAATTAGCGATGCCATGGCGTTCTCCTGTCTCATAAACTTGTGAGATCCCACCACCTCAGACGACTGAAGCCCAGAACATCCTATAACTGCTGGTGCTGGAAGGGCCCTTCCAGGGCAGTCCCATGTCCTCATTTCACAGAAGGGAAAAACTGAGACTCAGAGGGGCTCGCTAGTTCACGGTCCCACAGCTGGCTTTGGAAAGGAATTCTGACACTCAGCTCAAGCCATATTCATATTGTCACCCCGACAATTTTAAGAGGGAGATGTGCTTTTCATTCTCACTTTACCAACAAGGAAGTCAAGGCTCAGAGAGATCAGGTTGCTTGCCCAAGGTCACGCAGCTTCTAACTACAGGCTGAAGCTAGAATCCAGGTCTGTTTGACTCCAAAGTCCACACTGGCAGCAAGTATATTCCTTTAGAAGTACCTATTATATTGAATCTTCTATTCAGAAATATAAGGTCCAGAGAATCAAGGTGCCTCTTCCCCAGCTCCCTCCCTGCCATATGAACCTAGTATGATGGCCGGATGTCTAGGGTGGTGAGGGAGTGCCAAGTGATTCAAACACCCATTTGTAATGGAGAAGGGACTTTCCATGTATGTATGTATGTATGTATGTATGCATGTATGTATTTTTAGGCCTTTGCCATAGGGCATGTGCACTTGCTGGAGAGAGAGGCAGAGAGACAGTGAGAGGGAATGTAAGAAATCAACCCCCTCCAGGAGGGATGGCCATGCCACAGTCCCTTCTCCTCCATTCTCTTGGGATTTTAGGCATGCACGCACATCACATGTGTCCGACGTGATTTTCAAGCTACTTGGTCTGGGACTTGAACTGCAGACTGCCATGTGGGAGTCCAGTGCCTTAACCACCACACCACCTGCTGGCTACTAGAGGAGATATTTTCAAAGAGTAACCTATCCTCTCATGCTGCTAGAGATCTGACTTGGTTCAGTCTCTTGGGGTGTCTCTCTAGGAGAACACAGGCTGCAGAAGCAGGTGGGAGACAGGGTTCTTATGTCCTAGGGAGTGGTCACTTGACTTGCAGATGCCACACTACACCTAGCAGACTCTTACAGGGCGAAACCGGCGGCCAGAAGCCACTGGAAGAGAGCCCAGCCCTTCCAGGTCTCCGGAGGCTGTCGGCATCCCTGGTCCCAGGGATGACATCATGGTGGAGAGCACGTTTAAATGAGGGGGGGTCCAGAGGTCCCCACTCTTGTTTCCCCTAGGGACCCCTTTTATTATGTATGAGTGGATCCCAGGTTTTGATGGAACCTGATGGGCAAAAAATGGCATTGACTAATTGTTGGTTTTTCTGTTTCATAAACACATCAAAGGCCTATCTTTGGAGAGTCTATGCTCAGATATCACACTAGAAACTTTAAGAAGAATGTTGGGCTCTGCAATCTACACTTTTTTTTTTTTTTGAGAGGTTTTTGCTATAGAGTGCGTGCGCTCGCCAGAAAGACAGAGAGAGACAGAAAGCGAGAAATCACCCCCCAGGGTGGATGGACATGCTACAATCCTTTCTCCTCTATTCTCCTCTTGGGATTTTGGGCATGAACACACACGTGCCCAGCGTGAGTTTAAGCCACTGGGTCCGGGACTTGAACCACGGTCGACTACATGGGAGTCCAGCAACATAGCCATTATGCCAACTGCTGGTCCCCTGCAAGCTATACTTTCTAAAACATTCAGGTGTGTACTGTGTCGTGTTCCTGTCCATGGGTATGCCAAGTGTACTCTGTGTGTATGCACATACGTGTGTCTGGGGAGGGTGAAGTAAATGGGCTGACCACCTTCTCCTTGAGGGGTTGTCCAGGGTCCTGCTTCTTCCAGAGGCCCCCCTGTACTTCTTTCCTCCAACTTGATGCAATGACTCTAGGATGACGCCTCCCAGGGCAAGGGGGTGGGAGGTGAGCTGCCCGGACTGGGGGTACCCTGAACTCTTGGATTACGTATGGCTTTCCACAGTCAGTTTGAGCGTTTGCAGGACGATATGTAAGTCCCTCAGTGGCTCGGAGGCTGGTGGTTTGAGGCTGGTGAGGGTCCAGCTAGTCTGGCTGTCAGTCAGGTACACATTCTGTGTCTGGAGGCCTTCTAAGTGGCTCACATTCACCAAACATGCGTGTGCAGGTAATGGCACCAACAGAACTGCAGTGGGTCTCTGAGGTCTCCCTCTGCACGTGAGAAAACCGGGACTCAGGGAAATAACCTGCTCAAGAGCATGGAGAAGAGTTGGAGGAAGAGCTATGTATGGAGGGACTCTGCCCGTGCCCCCTTAGTTACTGGCAGGGACACCCCACAGAGATCTGTCATCCTGGATGGTCTACCAGCCAGCTTCCTGGGCCCACTATTGGCCCATTTTATTTCCAGGCCAGTCCCTCTCCATGGCATGCTATTCCTTCTCCCTCTGTCTGGCAAACTCCTATGCAGCCAGCAACACCCCACTCGAGTCCTCTTCAGTGAATGGTCACTCTAGCTCTGCTTCCACAGCACCTGGACACCCTTCTGGGAGAATGCTGGTCCTGAATTATTCTAGACTAGCAGCAGCTCAAGAGCATGGAGGGTCAGTGCAGTCTCTCCAAATTAGCTCCCGGCTGGGCACCGAGGGACACTCAAAAGTATAAGGGACACTGGAGAGCCGCCCTGGGCCCAATGCTAATGCAGCACTGAAGTGTGAGGCTTCCCACTAGCGATGTTAACCTGCCATGGAAGGTGAGGAGGTGCCTAGGGAAAGTGCTGAGACGCTCCCCGTACTTCCCTTTGTCTTGGTGACAAAGATGGTGACATCAGCCAGGACGACCATGCACTGCTTCACGTGACAACTACTAGCACTTCACACACACCCTCCCACTGCCACTCCCAGCACGTGTGGCTTACATCTGTCCATTCATTTACCAGGCACTCATGGTGCGGCCTGCGGACCCTGGGAAGACACCGGAGGGGCTTTGCGATCCTAAAAGGAAATGGATTTTTCAACCTCCTTGTCTCTCCACCCACCCTGACTGCCATTTTGGGACTTCAGCAAGAGGACGCACAGGAAAACCACCCCTGTGGCATCAGGCCCTCTGTGAGGGTAGACCTTTATTGGGATCATCAAGACAAAGGAGCTAGATGTGGGGTGTCTGTGAGCAAGTGCCCCCAGGTTTCCCTGCATGTGACCAGAGCTGCTGTGAGGACACAGCAATGAGGGCGGGCCCCCCTAGGGAGGGCCCACCACCGAGGTCACCTCTCCCCCTGCCCGCCTCTCTCTGAGCCCAGCATCCAAGGCTGGTTCCTGCCGGTGACTCATCTCTGACTGTATTGTCTGGCCGGGAACTCGAGGGTGGGTGGGCGGCACTCCAGGCTTTGAAGTGGCTGAATGGTGTGTGGCAAGTCCGCATCATTCCCACTCCCTCCACGTACCCACTCCTGGAATACCTCCACTCTGTCCTGCTGTGACACTCAGACCCTGGGCAAGCGAGTGGGTGGTGAAGGGGGCAGAGTCTCGGTCTGGGGACACCCTGGGGTGAAGGAGCCTCAGTGCACGGACGTGCAGGTGCAGGACTCAGAGCGGGCAGCACTGGTGATGGGCGGCAGCCGGGGTAGGGCTGCGGGGAGTGGACTGGCCTTGGGAAAGAGGCTCTGGGTATCTCTGAGATTATGCAGCACTGGCTTAACTGATGTCACACACTGCCAGCTCACTGGATCCTCATGACGGTTCCCCACTTCACAGATGACAACACTGAGACTCGGAAGAATGAGGGTGCCTGCTGGGGTAGCCAGCTCTCTGCCCCAAGTGCTCCTGGGAGGAGTTTAAGCAGGGGAGTGGCATTCTCACCTCAGGGTTTCTCTGGTCTCTGTGTGGAGCGTGGCCTAGGTGTGGGAACCTGTGACGGGGGAGGATGGGGCTTATGTGAAACAACTATGACGCAGAAGAGGGGGAAGGCCACGCTCTCAGGTTCAAGTATTTATCGACCACCCCTCTTGTCCAGGTTCTGGGTGCTGGAGATAGAGGGGTGCGCTGAACTTTGCCAGTCTCTGTCCTCACGGAGCTTTCCTGCTAGAGGCAGGGATGCAGCAGTAATGGCAGAGATTCAGGTAACATCAGCAAGGAACAGAGGTGGCGTGCAGGTGGGGAGCACGTCCAGACCCAGCAGCTGCAGAGGCCTTGATGGGAAGGTGACAGTAAGCAGAAACCTGAGAAGCCCCAGCCCGCTGGGCAGACACCTGGTGGGCCCGGGAGGAGGGTCTAGGTAAAGGGAGCACAGAGCGCATAGGCCCTGGGGCAGGAATGTGCTGGGCGGGCAGGCCTGAGGGCAAAGAGGGACAGTTGAGGATGATTCTGTGTCTGCCGGGGTGACTGGCAGATGGTGGAGATGGGAGATGTGGGGATAGCCCAGCCACTGTAGCCCTGTCACTAGCACACTGCCTGGCACACGGGGCACGCTTGGTGACTGTGCGCTGAATGGCTGGTGATGTCATCTCATAGGCGTTCCATGGGCCTGACGATGTGCATGCGATCACCCAGAGCCAGAGAAGTCAGAAAGTCCAGGGACTTCGGTTGGATGTGCTAATCTTGAAAGAGCTATAGCCACCTCCCCAAAGCTGGGGTTAACTAACTCCTGGGGCTGCAGGGGGCAGGTGGGGGTGGGGTCTCAAAGCAGGGCAAAAAAATTCTCCTGTCCTGGGAACCAGCAGTTAGTGTAATGGCTATGTCGCTGGACTCCCACGTAGTCGACCGCCGTTTGCGTCCCGGACCCAGTGGCTTAAAACTCACGCCGGGTGTGTGTGCGTGTGTGCCCAAGATCCTGAGAGGAGAATGGAGGAGAAGGGATTGCGGCGTGACCATCTCCTCTGGGGAGTGATTTCTCGCTTTCTGTCTCTCTGTCTGTCTGGCGAGCGCACGTGCCCTATAGCGAAAACCTCTCAAAAAAACCCAAAAAAACAAAAAAAAAAACAAACTCCTGTCCCTTTATGTGAGGCTGGGACCTTTATGTAAAGCTGGTGGCTTCCCCAGTGGAGAACATTCCTCGTCAAGTGTAGATAAATGTCAGGACGAAGTTGTTGTACAATTAAATGAAGGTTTGCAGGAGTTCAGGAACGGGGAGAGAGTGAGAAAACAGTGGCAAAGAGGTGGGCAGGAGGCATCACGGCCTGCCACGGCTAATTCAGTTCTGATGTTAGAGAAGGGCTGCAGGTGTGTGAGCACCTTTGCAGCGGGATGGCCTGTCTCCTTGAATCGTCTGGCTACATGGATATTCCAATAGGTGTGCCCAGATGGACCTGGAGGTTACTGGGTCTCCAGGTGGCCTTAACTGACCTCTTCAGGACCAACCAGTGTCTCTGCAAACAGGTCCTAACCAAGCGTGTGGAGAAACCCGATCTGGGCTCAGAAAACACCCAAAGAGACACAGACAAACATTATTTATAGCAGTGAAACAGGAGGCAACCACAGCAGCCAATAAGAGAGGACAGGCCGAGCAATCCAGGCACACGCTTGTAATGGAATATTATGTTACCATGACATCACATTTTAAGAGAAATCTTAATAACACGAAGACTTTCAGAACAATGATAGAGGAGGGGACAGCAGGTGGTGTGGTGGTTAAGGGCAATGGACTCCCACATGGTCGACTGCAGTTTGAGTCCTGGACCTGGCGGTTTGCTTTCTCATTTTGTTTCTCTCTCTCTTTCACTCTCTCTCTGTCCCTCTTTGGTCAAATTAAGAAAAAAAAAAGAATAATGATAGAAATGCAGGTTACTAAAAAAAAAAAAAAAAACTAAATAGGTTATAGAACCATGCATATAACATGATCATTATTTTGTGAAAGAAAAAACGCTAGAGGATGGATTCACCTACAGTAATGATGAGAGGAAATAGACTAAAACGTTCACAGTGGTTGCGATCTTTGGGTGGTGGTGAGATTAAGGAAGATTTTTATGTTCTTTACACTGTGCTTTTTATGATTTTACCAACATTTCTACAGTGAACATGTATTACTTTTGTAATAGAAAATATCATTAAAATGAAAATTTGGAAAATAAAACCTTTTGTGCTAACAACATAAAAAATAATTAAGTGGGTGAGTAGGTGTTTTGGTAGCTAACAGGCTGGATTCCCACATGGCCAACCATGGTTCAAATCCTAGACCTTACAGCTTGAAAATCATGCTGGGCATGTTTGTGTTGCATGCCCAAAATCCCAGGAGGAGAATGGAGAAAGGATTGTGGTATGGCCATTCCCCCTGAGGGGGACTGATTTCTCACTTTCCCTTTCACTGTCTCTCTCTGGCGAGTGCAGGCACCCATGGCAAACCTTAAGAAAAAAAAAAAGAAAAAGAAAAATCTTTAAAAAAAGTAATTAAGTAAACCAATCAGTGATAGTTAACTCATTGATTGTTTTTTTTAAGTGAATTTAATTGCCTTAGAACATGTTGTTTACAACTGAAAAGATTTTTTAAAAGTTAACTGGCCTTTGAACTTACTGATAAGAAGTTGTATTAAGGGGGTCAGCAGGTGGCATAGTGGTTAAGGCCCTGGACTCCCACATGGCAGACTATGGTTTGAGTCCCGGACCCAGTGGCTTGTGTTTTCACTTTCCCTCTCTCTCTGTCTTGCTCTGGTGAGTGCATGTGCCCTATTGCAAATTAATAATCATAAAAATATTAAGAAAATAGAAAAAATTATATTAAGATATTAGAAAAATCATCTCCATTGTTTTTAACCTTTATCAAAT
This sequence comes from Tupaia belangeri chinensis, assembly GCF_000334495.1. Classification (NCBI taxonomy): domain Eukaryota; kingdom Metazoa; phylum Chordata; class Mammalia; order Scandentia; family Tupaiidae; genus Tupaia; species Tupaia belangeri. Next base: position 1,309,686 of record NW_006159972.1, on the reverse strand, counting down.
TATCCCTGACACATGAGCAAGGCCTAGTTGCCAAATACTTGAGGGAATGGTTTCTGCCATGAGCCTTAATGTTTTATTTTCAATCAATCTATACACTTGGCAAAAATAATAACAATAATGGACCCGTTTGTAAAACACTCTGCAAAGCATACTAAGTGCTGGGTATTACTCTAGGCTCTGGGGATATTGCAGTGAACAAAACAGTCAAAGTGTCTATCTTGGGGGAGCTGCCCCTTGACGAGGGCAGACAGTAAACAAGTAAGGAAGATAGACGTTGGAGTGATAAATGCTACAGAGAAAATAGAAGAAAGAGGGATAGGTAACAAATGGGACGCTGCTCTTTTAAATCAGTTTGATCACGGTTTGCATAGAAAACAAATAAAGGTGTCTAAAAATTCTACAGCCTGTGGACAGTAACTATTTTTCAGTTCTCAAATAGAAAATGATTGAAGACATATGATAATATATGTCATCTAAGTTAAAACGTGTTCATGATCGATTTTACAAACTCATATACAATTATGATGAGTCATCCTGATATATGATAAGCGTACAATACCTAGCAGAGTCAGATAGCCCGTAAGTTATCTAAGCCTTCTTGTTCTCATTGATAAAATGGGGACAACCATAGTACCTAAATCGGAGAGCAGTGATCAGAATTCAAAGAGAAAATGCTTATGTTTCAGACACTGTACGTGCGGGGCATGTTCCTAATGCAGACATGCAGGGCCAGGGCAGCAGCCCTCTGGACTTCGCTATGCACTTTCTATACATTATTCCTGCAGTCCTCACAGCTAGGCTGGGGGTGTGTAATATTCACTCCTATGTTCAAGCGGGATATGAGATTTTGAAATATCAGTCACTCGCCTAAAGTCACATGCTCTAAACCCAGGTGGTCAGCTCCAAGGAGTTTCGCTCCCAGACACAACTCTTTCTGAGTCCACTTGCCCTGGGCTCCAGAAGCCATGTTGGCCTCATCCTCTCCCTGTGGGAGGCTGAGAGCAGATTTATGCCTTCCTGTCCCTCGTATCAGGCTCTGAGCTCTTCCAGGGCCAGGGCTTCCGATAACAGTTGTCGGAGGGTTTCCAGCTGATTATTCCCGAAGATCGGCAATAATGCCTGTATCCATGGTCCAGTGGCTTGGAGTGGAATTGAGCTAAGGTACCTCAGCCTCCTGCTGTCTCCTTGACTGGTGGCTGCTCTTCCTACTGTTCCCAATGCCCATCGGGACTGTCACCATTGCCATGCCCAAGCCACCTGACGATCTGATTGCTCCATGGGAAAACAATTCTCCCCATGTCCCTAAACTCTGGAGTAGAGAGGTGTGCAAATTCCCTTCTATGGAGTGTGAGCGATATGTGGGGTGCCCCTGGCATTAGCACAGAGCAGAGAGGAAAAGAGTACCCCTCACGATCAGATGCAGCCTTTTCCAACCCAGAGGGAGATGTGGGGTAAGGAGGGGAGAACTGGGCTGGGCCTTGGGGGAGGGGAGTGTCTGAGAAAGGGCAGTCCCCAAGGAGAAAGCTTAGCTTTGCAATTGTCACTAGGCCTTGGGGCATTCGAAGGCCTCCTGGAAGAGGGCTGGGGTGGGCATCAAGTCTTCACTGCCCACTTTTGCTCAGGACCTCCTGCTTGTGCCGTACGCCTCATAACATGACACCTGTAGCCAGCAGGACTGGCTGCCGGCTGTGTGCCAGGCATCTGCCTAGGTTCCCCCTCCAGCGCCATCTCATTAATCCTCACAATTCACATGCTGCTTGCTTCAGATGGGGAAACAGGTTCAGAGAGATTGTCTGGTCTCAGGTCATACAGCCAGGGAGCTTACCAAGCCTGCCTCCCAGTTCCAAAGACCTTAAACATCCTGCTCACAACAGAATCCGACCTACTTTTCAGACAAGGAAACTGAGGCAGAGGGTGAAATCACTTGTTCCAGAACAGCAGTCAGGATTCATTGAGAAGAGAGTCCAGGTGCCCAGGAACTGAGGGGACCAAGACCAGGGACCTAGCTCATGGAGCCCTTGCCTCTAACACCTGTCACTGACTCCTCCCCTTCCAGTCTGAGTCTGACCACCACGCTGCCACCACCACAGGATAAGGGCAGCCAGCCCCTGGTCCTCACTGCGCGCCAGTTTTCAGACCACAGAGCGCAGGGGAAGGGGCCCGAGCCTGCCGGGGATGGGTGGGCACCTCCGACTTCGGTCAGGCGCTAGGGAGGCAGCTCCACGACTCGCCGGCGCCGCGCCCCAGCGGAGACGCTGCCTTGAACTCAGCCTCGGGTCCCTCGCACAGCGCAAGGGAAAGTGTCCCAAAGGGGTAAAGTGCGGCGGGGACGCCCCGCTCCCACCCTCCGCACTGAGAGGACAGAGCAGCAGGTCTAGATGCAGGGAATGGTCCGGGTGACTCCCCTGTCGCGGGGTCAAACTTCCTGGCTCAAGAGGGTGGGTGGTGGGTTCAAGCTCCAAACTCCGCAAAAAAAAAAAAAAACCCGGCTCTCCCACCCCAGCGAGAGTGCGCCCTAGTTCTCCTTTCTCGGGCTGCTCAGGGGTCCCCTAAACCGAAGGCTTAGGGCGGGGGAAACAGTCTTGGCCCCCCACGCCGGGCAGATGCTCATCTGGGACCCGAGTTAGGCTGGGAGACCTCCTTTGCCCCGCGGTCGGTCGTGCCCAGGGACAGCCTCGACCCGCGCGGGTCCGGGCGGCCCGCCCGGGGCACAGGAACTGGGGGCAGGGGTCCCCCGGAGTCGCGGGACCTCACTCGGTTCCGAGCGCGCTGCGGTTCCGCTCCGGCCCGCGCATCC
>NW_006159972.1:1303566-1306413 GCF_000334495.1 Tupaia belangeri chinensis | reverse complement strand
CGCAGCGCCGCGGCCCGGGTCATTCTTGAGATGGGGGGACGCTGGCGAGGGGGAGGGCGGAGCCGCGCCCCTCTGCGCACTGCCAGCCCGACACCCACACAGCGGCAGGCGGGGCAGGGCGGCGAGGGGAGGAGAGATGCTTGAGGCCGGCGCGCCAGCCAGACGTGCGAAGAGGAGGACAGACAGCAGGCGTGTCTGTAGAGAAGGGCAGACAGACGGGAAGAGAGCGAGACAGACATACAGACACGTGCGGAGAAGGGGGACAAACGATATGTCGGGGAAGATCGGTGGATAGGGGGACAGAGGCAAGGGGGGCACTTGGGCAGGGGACCCCATCACAGGCAAAGACTAAGGGCAGACTGGAGAGGGGGCGGCAGGCGGGGCGCCGCCCGGGGGGGAGGCTGGAAGGGGCGGCAGAGCCAGGCAGGGCCTTGCGCTCCCAGGTGCTTGCAGGTGAGTTCTGGGGTGTGCAGGGTGCCAGCTCGGCCTGGCGAGGCCTTCCCGGAGCTGCCGACGGGTCGACCTGCGCTTACCCTGTGTTTTTTTGCTTCCAGTGCCCAAAACCGCAGGGCATGGGGTACAACTTTGGCAGACACAAGCTGCCCCAGGAGATGTCTGGCTCAGGGGAGGAGGGTTCCTGGCTTCCAAGACCTGCTTGGCCCCCACTCCACTTTGGGACCTGGGACAAACCCTAGCCCATTCCCGAAGCCCCCTTTCTTCATTGCGCAGCGCTGCCCTTCACTGCACGTACCGGACTTGTGGGATTATTTACCAATTCTGCCCCCTGCCTCGCGAACCCTGAGGGCAGCAGTGGGCGGGTTGCAGGGGTCTGCATGGAGTGTGCACTCAGGAAACGGAGGACTCTATTGATGAAATAATGGTTGTAGGTGAGGAAACTGGAGTTTAAAGAGGCGAGGACGTTCAAAGCCGGGCTAGTTTGAAAACCCAAGGGCCGCTGGTTGGAAAGTGGTTCCCCAAACTAAAGAGCTGGACGTAGGTGGTGATGAACCCTGGGGAGGCAGAGGCTGGAAGGAATGTGGCCCTGCCAGGAATTGAATGTGGAGAAAACTGTCCTCCTCTGACCCTACCCTGCCATCACCATGTCTTGGGTCTCCCTGGGGAAGGCAGGGAGAGCTGCATGGGCTCAGGTCTCAGCGGATGACATCTTGCAGCCTCCTTAGGTCAATTCATTCCGCCTCTGCCCTGCACTGCCCGCCCCACCAGTCCTGCCTGCCGGGCAGTCTAGGCTGTCATGGGGGCATCTGTGCTGTGAGTGGGCTAGAATACAGGGAAACCTCACCCAGAGTCCTGAGAAAAGGGACTTGAGAGGCCTTTTGTCCAACCCCATGCATTTATGCTATGGATGAACAAATGAACGGTCAAAGAAAGGAAGAAATATTCCAAGATCAGTGAACCAGGACTGGAGACCCAGGCATGGCGGGCTAGGGCCAGGGCCACTGTACAGCTCTGCTGTGGGTGACCTTGATCTCTGAGCAGATACCTGATCCTTACAGCTATTCCAGGTGTTGAGTGGTTTTTGCCTGTAAGCTGCCCCCTTTGGCAACTCGGTGTGCATGTGTGTTGTGGGGTGGGGGTGGCTCACTGGGAGTGAGTCCTTGTGGAAGGCTTCGGACCTCCTCCCCCACGTACTGGTCATCGCTGGTCTGATAAATACAGCTTGTTCTTCAGACTGGAGCCTAGAAGTGGTTTCCAGTGGGCCTGGGGGGTGCTGGATCTCACTTTCAGGACCTGGATTATGACCAGTTGCCTACTCATCTGTCTGCCTCTCGGTCCACAAATACATATTAATGTAGATACTTGGAAGACACCAAAAGGAAAAAGGAGAAAAACCAGCCAGTATTAATACTGGGGTTTCTGGGGCCAGCAGGTGGTGTAGTGGTTAAGGTGCTGGACTCCCACTTGGTTAAGCATGGTTTATATCCTGGATCTGATGGCTTGAAGATCATACTGGGCCTGTGTGTGTGCATACCCAACATCCTGAGAGGAGACTAGAGGAGGAAGAATTATGATGTAGCCATCCCTCCCCTCCCCTGGGGTGTGTGTGGGGTGTGTGATTTCTCACTTTCCCTCTCTCTGTCTCTCTCCTACAAGGGCATACACCCTATGACAAAAACCTTAAAAAAAAAGAGATTTCTTAGTTTTCTTTGTTTGTAGTTGCAAAACTCTACAGGTGTCCTTAAATGGAGTGGGTTTGCTGACTCCGCCTCTCCTCTGTGTCACTGTTTGAATGACTGCCTAGTCTGGCATCAGCTGGTTGCACTATATTTTATCTGACCAACTTCCTATTGCTGGACATTTAGTTCCTTTCTGTTTTCATGCTTCTAGACATACTGCAGTGGATGTCCTCGTGGGTAAGTTTGTGCCTGTGTATGTCAGTGGGTATGGCCATGTATTTTTGAGGTTTTCTTTATGGGGTCATTTGTTGTTGTTGTTGCTTGTTTTGTTTTCAATTGTCAGAAGGCACACCAAAAAGAGATGGAGAGAGAGGAAGAAAGCACCCCCAGGTTTGATGTGGTCACACTGCAGTCCCTTCTTCCCCATTCCTTTATCCTATTGAGATTTCAGGTGTGTTCTTCAGGTTGCTCGAGGTGGGATTTGAACCATGGCTGGCTATGTGGGAGCTGGCTCCCTTAAGCATTAGGTTACCAGGCTGAACCTGGGGTCTTATTTGCAGGAGGGGCATCTCCTGGACACCAGGGAAGCACGGTGGTGTCTAGTATCTGCCTGATGAAGGGTCAAGGAGGGAGGCTGGAGGGAAGAGCTTGTGGGGGATCATGCAGTGACATCACAGGACAAAGGAGTCTGAGACACCCAGCCCCCCCGCCC
>NW_006159972.1:1281502-1302819 GCF_000334495.1 Tupaia belangeri chinensis | reverse complement strand
CCAGAGGACAAAGGAGTCTGAGCCCCCCCCCCCCCGCCCATGTTAGGCTATGGGACTTACTTGTCTGGGGTGTGCTGTGTGTCACCTCAGTCACTGCAGGGCATCCTGAGGAACTCAACTTTCCAAAGAATAGGGTCCATGATGTCATCCATGGGGTACGGACACCAGAGGGACCTCCTAGCTCCCCACCAACTTCTTTCCTTCAAACCTCTTTGCACTACCACCTCAACTTGTTAATTTTATTTGAGGGGGGTATCTCCTCATACTAAGAATGATGCAGGGGAGGAGGGAAGATCTTCAGGATGGGTGACTTTGGGGAGGATTAGCTGCTGCTAGCATATCCCTTATTACCGAATTATGTCAAAAGTGTCTTCCCAGGTTGGGATTACCTTACGAAGGGCCTGGCTCTCTCTATGGCCTTGGCCTTGGAGATGGGGAGCACATCATGCTCTAAAAGAGAAAGAGGGCTGGCCCGTAGCCTAGTGGTTAAGGGAGCTGGATCCCACGTGGCTGATGGTGCAGTTCAGGTCTTGGCCCTGGTGGCTGGAAAAACATGTGCACCCAAAATCCTGCCAGGGAGGAGAAGTGGAGGAGAAAGGATTGCAGGGTGACTACACCCCTTTCTGGAAGGGCGGGGTGCTTCTTCCCTCTCTCTCTGTCTCTCTTTGGCAAGTGCATGTGCCCTCCGGTAAAATAAATAGAGGGAACTGAAGGAAGGAAAGCTATCCTACCAGCTAAGATTATTCCTTTCCCTTTGAATTTCGGCTAAAGGTATCTTTGACCATGCCCATTCCGAGGTAATTTGCAACTTGACATACTGGGGGCAAAGCTGAGTGTGAATGAGCGGTGTGTTACAAAATCTGGAAGGTTGGTCATAAAGGCCTTGAGTGACAGCTGAAAGCCTGGGGAGACTTGTAAGGGCTTTAAGAAGGGGTGCCGTGGTCAGGTGTGTATTTTAACTGCCCTGTGGAAGATGGGGTGGGGTGTATTTGTGTGGACGGGTGTCTCTCCAGCTTTAGGGGCTGCCATGGACTTCTGCCAGTTGCTCACTGGCTTATCTGCCAAAGTCACCAAGGAGTGTTTTGGTTCCATGCCCCACTTTTCTCCCTCCACAATTTGCATCCCCAAAGCAAATTACCTTCCCATCAGTCATGCCATGATATTGCCTCTGACACCATGAAATCTCCATCACAGGGACTTGCAAGTGACACCTGACTGTTCAGCCCAAGTGGAGATGGTACCATGAATCAGATGTGACTCCAACCCTCAAAAAGCTCGCAGTGAGGGCAAAAGCAGATGTCTCATTGATGTGGACCAGGGAGCACCCAGATGTGGGAGGGGACACAGCTTAGCTCAGAGTTGGGTGGACTTGGGTTCAGGTTTGCTGAACTCACTTTGCTACTCATTGGTTGTGTGACTTTGGGCAGGTCACTTTACTTCCCCCAAGCCTCAGCTTCTTTATCTGTAGAATGGGAACAATAATATGTTTTTGTAAATAATTATTTTATTGAACTTTATTAATTTATTTATTTTAATTTGACTAGAGAGAGAGAGAGAAAAAGCCACTGGGTCCGGGACTCAAATCGCAGTCAGCCATATGGTAGTCCAACACCCTTAATCACTGTGCCACCTGCTGGCCCCAGGGACAATAATATTTACCTATTTTTTTTTTCCCAAAGCAACTAATGGAAACCAATTTTAACCACTTTAAGCAAGAAAAGGAAAATTCACTAGAACCTAAGAAACTTTTTGAGGCTGTGGAGTGGGAAACAGAAGCAGACAGGAATTCAGGCTCGCTCTGTCTCTTGTCTCTGTGCTTCTCTGCCAGCTGACCCGCTTTCTCTATTATTCCATAAAAAAAGGCCACACTTCAGCCTGGCAGTGAATTCACAGCAACTCAATCCCAGCCACAAGCAGAACTAACTGACCATCTTGTAATGACAAGTCCAAATTCCCGGGAGAGAATTTGATTGGCTGAGCTGCATTAGGTGTCCACTCCTGGTCCAATCAGCTGTGACCAAAGGGTTGGAGTTGTATGGCACAAACATGGTGGCTAGTGGACAAATGCACAAACAGCAGGTAGTCATCAGGGGAAGTAGGGACTAGTGAGCTGGGTAAAACTCCTGTTACCTCAGTGATTTCTCGCTTTCTGTCTCTATGTTTCTCTCTGTCTGGCAAGCGCACGCGCCCTATAGCAAAAACCTCTCAAAAAAAAAAAAAAAAAAAGAAAGAAAGAAAGAAAGAAAAAGAAAAAAAGAAAACTCGTGTTACCTCATAGGTTTTTGGGGGAGCACTGAATAGGGTAACAAACGTAAACTTTTGGCACAGTGCCTGGTACATACTAAGGGCTCGATAGTGACTATTATTCCTTTATCACCATATTCAATAAACGTTTATTGAGTATCTGGATTACATTGGATACTCCACTAGGTACTGAGAGTGGACTGAGTAACATAGACAAAGCTTGGAAAATGAGATTAATACGAGTATTTTCCAGGGTTGTTGTCAGGATTGAATGAAACGCTTTGAATCCAAGTGTTTGGGACAGTTCCTGACACACGTAGTCTCTGTAAATGTTGCCTTCAAATATCAAATGCCTACTTATAAAAGAGGAAAGAAAAATAATTTTCTTAGGACTTTTCTGTTTGTTTTTTGCCCTCTCCCCCCCCCCACCGGCCATAGGACTGAGACATCTTTGGTTGTAAAAATAGATTTCAGTGTTCAAAATAACGCCAGCTGCCAGACTAACAGTTTTCAGATACTGTATTTGAGTCTAATTTAAAAATTTAGGAAAATAACACAGGCGTCGGCCTGAACTCAAGCACTAAACAGGTCATTAACAGCGCAGATAAAAATATCCACGTGCAATCCATGCTTATTTTTTTCCTGACCAAGACTGGATGGACCAGCCCAGCTATTGGGGACTAGATCGGGTTAGGGTCACACGACGAAATACTCTACAGCAGTGACAATGGATGCACTAAAACTACAAGTGAAAATACACAACTCACAAATGCAGGGTTGAGCGAAAGAAGCCAAATGTTGTATGATTCTGTTTATAGAAAGTTCCAACGCAGGAAAAGCAGATCTATGGTCTTAGAAGTCCCTGGCAGTATTTCCCCCGGAGGCGAGGGAGTGGCGGGGAGGGGACTTCTGGGACGGCTCATGCTATTTTTGATCTGGGTACACAGGTGTATTTTATCTATGAAAACTCACTGCACAGTATATATACATGCATTTTCATGTATATGCCCCATGCTTTTGGTTTTTTTTTTTTTTTTAAGGTGTCTAATCTTTCTGCACATTTCCAGCTGAGTGAGGCGAGAACCTCAGGCTCTCAGCTTGAAGATGGAAGAGGAATTTGGGATTCCAGGCAGAAGGGGCAAAGGGAAAGGAACAAATATTTATTCAGCCCGTGGGAGAACTTTCTTTCCAGGCTCAGGCACAAAAATAGTTGCATTTCTCCTGAACAACAATGTTTTATTTTTTTTCTTTTTGTTTATTTAAAAATAGCTTTTGGATATTGTGATTCTTGCCACAGAGTGTTTCCCTCTGCAGTGACTGCTACTTTAAAGTCGATTTGGGGGGGGGGGGAGGAACCACCTCTGGCAAGTGCAGGAATTATGTTTTTGGGGTCACCCTGGGCTTTTACTTTAATAACCTTTTCTCCTCTTGTCCCCATTCACTCACTAATTTTTTTTTAATATTGTAGTGTGTGTTTCCTTTATCTTGATTCACTCGCTGATTAAAAAAAATCAAAATGGGGATCAGCAGTTAGCGTAATGGCTATGTTGCTGGACTCCCACATAGCCGACTGTGGTTCAAGTCCCAGACCTGGTGACTTAAACTCACGCCAGGCGTGTGTGCGCGCGTGCCCAAGATCCTGAGAGGAGAATGGAGGAGAAGGGATTGTGGCATGGCCATCCCCCCTGGGGGGTGATTTCTCACTTTCTGTCTCTCTGTCTCTCTCTGTCTGTCTGGCAAGTGGATGCATCCTATAGCAAAAACCTCTCCAAAAAAAAGAAAATGTGTTTCCTTACTCCATTTACTCACTTATTAGAGAACACGTTATACTATATATACGTTTTTAAGTGACTTTAGTTCTTTTTGAAAGAGGATGGCATATGAATAAATAAATCAGGGCAGATAGCCTTCACATAAATCTGGTGTGTGCGTGCACGCGGGTGTGTGTGTGTGTGTGTGCGTGTGTGTGTGGTAGTTCCTTGGCTTATTCAGAGGATAAAGGGAAGGGCAGGGCTGGCCTGACACATAGTAGGTGCTTGGGACCCTCATGAAGCCGTGGCTGGCAGGGGGAAAGGCTGCACAGACGAGGACTCTGCTTGTCCTAAGTTCACTCTGGACTGGCTCAGGCGCTCTGGGCTTGGAGCCGGAGACCTGGCCTCAGAGTTCCCCTGCCGTTTGCCCACAGTGAGTTGCTCGCCCTTTCTGCCCCTCTCTCCAGCAGCAGGCGTCTCACTGGGGCATCACCGAGGACTTGGGCCTGCCTTGCAGCACCAACAGCCTGTGGCCTTTCCATCGAAGTGCCACTGCTTGGGAAAGGGACTGCCAACCCTGCCCTTCCTTTCCATCCTCACTGTCTCTCCCACAGTTTCTGATGACTCTTGGGGAAACAAGGATGTCTCCATGTTACCTGCACGCCTCACGACACTCAGAAGAACGAGGAATCCCAGAACACGACATGCTGGCTGTGGGGGATTTCTTCCCTGGTGTCTGCTCCTGTAGGCATGCCCAGCAGCCAGGGGCCCCCAAACTGTCCAAGTCTGTCTAATACACATCGATGTTTATTTCACGCTGACCAGGATGAACTTGAACTGCTGCTGCGGGAAGTTATCCCTGGGAAGAATGACAGCGGTGTCACCTAAGTGCAGAATAGTGCATGAACAATTTAAAGCTCCGGCCAGGAGCAGCTGAGCTTCTGCTGTGGGGAAAGGCAGGGCAGCCTGGTGGACAGTGGAAGCCCAGGAATTTGGCGCTGTGAGGGAAGCTGTTTTCTCGGCATCTCTGCACTATCACTTTGTTCATTGTCACTGTCACACAGCATGCTCTGTGTGTCCTGGCCCCTAAAGCAAGGCACTTATTGGCCTCGATGTCATCTCTCCTTGGCTCAGATTCCTGAAGGAAGGACACCTATCCATACTGTAGCCCAGAACCTTCTTTAAATCAAGCCAAACCCTTGCTTAAGCCCTGGGAGGCTTCCTGTCGCTGCAGTCGGGTCCTCCCTCCTCACCAGCTCCTGGGCTCTCAGCCACCTCCAACCTCCAATCACCCCTGTTCTGTTCTGTGTTGTTCTGTTCTTTCTTTCTTTCTTTCTTTCTTTCTTTCTTTCTTTCTTTCTTTCTTTCTTTCTTTCTTTCTTTCTTTCTTTTTCTTTTATTTTTTTTCTTTTTAAGAGAGATTCTTGTATAGGGTGCGTGTGCTTGCTGGATAGACAAAGAGAGACAGAAAGGGAGAAATCGCCCCTCTGGGGGGATGGCCATGTCACAATCCTTTCTTCTCTCTTCTCCTCTCAGGATTTTGGGCACTCACGCATCTGCGCCCTGTGTGTTTTAAGCCGCCAGGTCTGGGACTTGAACAATGGTTGACTACTTGGGAGTCCAACGACGTAACCACTATGCCATCTGCTGATCCCAACACTCCCTCCTTTGGAGGCTTCTCTGACCTGTGTTGAACGGATGGCACCGACATCCGAGGCCCGGCAACACGCTTCACATTTCAAATGAACAGCAACCACGTAAGACTCTCTTCTGTGTTTGTGATACTTGCTTCCCCATTTGTGAACCCTTGGAGGGTAGGAATGGAGTTTTGTTCAATATAGGAGGACCTGAATGAATTCATGGAAAAATGGAATTAAAGTATGAGTTAATTTTGATGCAAAATATTTGGAATCCATACATTGTTATTTCATAATACACATTCTCCACGAACTTTTTGAAGACTGTGTACTGTGCCCTCAGCTCAGGGTCTGGCTCAGGCCTGCATAAGTTATTGCTGAACAAATAGAGTTGGATCCCGCAGATGCCTTCTACCTTGGAGGGGGATGTCTCTGGAAGTTCTTCAAGTGCCCGAGTCTATCTGCCTTGCACTCAGTGGCTCTGACTGCCTGTGACAGCCCTTTCTTCTTCCTCCCTCCCTCTATTCCTTCCTTTTCCTTCCTTCCTTCCTTCCTTCCTTCCTTCCTTCCTTCCTTCCTTCCTTCCTTCTTTCCTTCCTTCCTTCCTTCCTTCCTTCCTTCCTCTCTTCCTCCCTCCCTCCCTCTTTCTTTCTTTCTCTCTCTCTCTCTCTTTCTTTCTTTCTTTCTTTCTTTCTTTCTTTCTTTCTTTCTTTCTTTCTTTCTTTTCTTTCTTTCTTTCTTTCTTTCTTTCATTTTCCTTCCTTCTTTCCTCCCTCCCTCCCTTCTTTCCTTGTTCCTCTTTTTTTCTGTTTCTCTCTCTCTCTACTTTCTTCTTTTCTTTCTCTATTTTTTTTTTCCTTTTTTTCATGATAGATTGTGTGCAGTCATGGGAGAGGGAGAGGGGGAGGGAGAGAGGTGAGCACCCTCTGCATGGTCTGGTCACATTACAGTCCCCTTCCTGCAGTCCTCTTGGGCATTCATGTACATGCCTGGCGTGTTTCAGGATAAATGGGCCGAGTGCTCGAACCACGGTCCCCGTGTGGGATTTGACTGCTCTCAGTCAGCACATGACTGTGGTTCCACAGAGCTGGCCTGCCGTTCTCAACGTGCTGCTTCTTACCGTGTCGCTTCTAGCTCCTCTCCTCTTTCTGTTTAAGGCTTTTAAGCTTCGCAGAAAAACTGTAGGTTTCTCGAGAGAACAATTTCAGTGATTGCCAAATAAACAAGCTACATTCACAGACAATTCAGGAAAACCAGGTCGGGGGAGAATCACTCCACTCTTACCAGGATGTTGCTGGCTGCATAGAAATCCTTAAAAAGACAAAACAAAACACCCTTTTTATTTCGAGGTAATTTTAGACTTACAGAAAATATCACAAAAACCATATAGAGAGTTTATGAATACCCTTCACCTGGCTTCCCCCAACGTCGGCAACTTACACAACCATTGTGCAATGGTCAAAACCAGGAAGTCAACATCAGTATAATACTGTGTTCCTAGACTTTCTTTCTTTCTTTCATCAGTAAAAGTGAGAGAGAGTGAGAAAGAGAGAGAGAAGTCCCCCAACAGGGTCTTGATGCTGCACTCTGCCCCCAGCCTCAGGCAGCTGCATAACCACGTGCGTGTGCCCAGTGTGCTCAGAGAAGTCTCAGGGCACAAACCAGCAACCTTCCCATGTGGGTCACCTCATAGAGTGACACATTTTGTCACCGCTGTCTGGCCCCGGTATAATAATATTGTTGTACCATATGTAAATTTTGCCAGTTTTTCTTTCACGTTAAAATTCTGTTTCAGTACCTGTGTCAGGACCCCACTCTGCTCACAGCTGCCATGTCTCCTTGGACTCGTCCAACTGTGACAGTCCCTCACTCTTCGCTCTCAAGGCCTCCACTCCTCTGATGAGTCCTGCGTAGTGGCCTGGCAGCTTTTGTTTCTGGTTCTTGGCTGCCTTCTAGAAGATTGACATTCCTGGAGGTCTGCCTTTAGGATGAGTTCTGGGCAGGGGCTTCTTTTTCTTTTCTTTTCTTTTTTTTTGAGAAGATTTTTGCTATAGGGCACGTGCACTCGCCAGCCAGACAGAGAGAGACAGAGAGACAGAAAGTGAGAAATCACCCCCCGGGGGGGATGGCCACGCCACAATCCCTTCTCCTCCATTCTCCTCTCAGAATCTTGGGCACGCACGCACATGCGTCTGGGATGTGAACCACAGTCGACTACGTGACTGAGAGTCCAGTGACATAGCCATTATGCCAACTGCTGGTCCCCGGGGCTTCTTTTTCTTTCCTCCTCTCATTTTCCTTGGGGTTTTCTGGAACAGAGTCTGTTCTAGAGGAGTGCCTTAGGAGGAGGGATTATGGCTTCTTGACCCGGGGTGTTCTCCTCGCTGTCACAGGGTTCCCGATCACGCCTGCAGTTGATTATGTGATTAGCCATGCTCACTGCCTCGGGGTGGAGGCAGACCCCTCCTTCGCCTCCTCCTTTTCTGCACATCTTTTCCCATTCCTCTCCTCTCACTTGTCCCCTTTGGTAACAGATAGGGGAGGCTCCGGCCCTGGAAGTCCTGTCTACACATGTGGCTGTAGTCACGTGCTCCGAGGTAGTTCTGCCGGGCCTGCTGGGGGAAGCGGGTGGGGGATTTGGGGAGTGGGACGGTGTGCTGAACGTACAGCCCTGATGCAGTCACTGATGGGGGCACGTGGCCTGTGAGGTTGGGGACAGGAGCAGGGAAAGAACCTACTGTGGTCACAGAAGGTCAGTGAGCTCAGCTCCATCACTTTTAGACGTCGTCCGTTGGTAGTGAATCCAGGCTTTTCTGAGGGACGGTGGAAGAGCATGCTAGAACGCATTCCCATTAATTGGTGCATTTAACTGGTTTATTCTTCTTGTGTTTGTTGGTGCCCTCACTATTAAGCTCTAGAAGGAGAGAAGTAGCCACACGACAAGGGCTCCGTTGGAGGGATGGAAGAAATGTGCAGGAACGAGGGAGAGGGAGGGACTTCACTGTGACGGGAATGTACAATGGATGGGGCAGGTGACACTAAAGGATTTAAAAGAGAGGCAACAGGTGCAGATGGGACTGGTGCTCCAGGTAGGGGGACAGAATATGCAAAGGCCCAGGGTAGAGAGTCTGTGGCTCCTCGAATGAGCCCCAGTTCCCCCTGTTCTCATTCCTTTACTTATTCACCCACCCCCTTGCTCTGAGCCAGTTGTTATGCTGGGCACAGAGCCACCAAGGTGGCAGACTGGCCCATCTCGGGGTCTGACAGGCAGGGCAGGGAGATAGACAATTATTATGGGAGGAGAAATAGACACAGAGGCTTTGGGGGAAAGGGGTAGATGGGCAGGGGAGACATCTTAAAGGAGATCTTCAAGGTTTGACTTGAGGAGTGGGAGTGGGACGAGTGAAGAAGCAGAGATGGTCACACTTTCCAGGGAAAAGAGCATGTGTAGAGGTGCAGAGGTCACTTCATTCGTTCACCCAGCATGTACCGAATGCCCGCTCTGTGTCCGTGTGGTGCACAGAGGTTACGAAGTGAACAATTACGGCGCTTCTGATCGGATACAGTACTTCAGTCAGCCTAGTCTGAGTTATGTTGTGATGACAACCCCCAAATCTCCGTGGCTTATGACAATGAAGGTTTATTTTTAACTCATGTTATATATTCATTGCTGGTGGCAGAGAGAAGAGAGGCTGTGGAACCATGTGTTGGTTCTAAGTTTCTGATTTCAAGTGGCGTGTGCCTTTTCTATTCATATTTTATTGGACAAAGTGAGTCACGTGGACAACCTGGACATTGGTGGGTCATGGATATAGAATCCTCCCACAGAGGAGAACAGTGACTGTTTTGACCAAAAAATATAGCCAAATGTCTGAGGGAGAGTTAATAGCTTAATATGGCCAGGATGTATGGCACGAGGGCAGATGTGACAATAAAGAGATTGAAATGTTAAGAAGCAGCTCGATTGTGCAAGACCCCGGCTACTGGGCCAAAGGTGTGGGCTTTGCTCTTTGGCAGCGGAGGGCCACTAGATGTTCGGAAAATTCTGTTGAGGAATTTTAAGCAAGAGAGTTCCAGGCCTTACTTGCACTATAGAAAAGTCATTTCAGTGGTAGGAGAATGGCTGGAGGGAATTGAGGCAAGATACAGAGAGACCCATTGGGGAGATTTAGGGGTACCATAGTAGAGAGAATGAAGAGGACCCAGACTAAGGCTGGAACAACAGGAAAGGAGAGAAAGAGAGCAGGAGAGAAGGAGAGGGCTTCACGAGATGTAAAGAGTAGAACCAGGAGAATTTGAGGCTGGCCCCATAGTGCAATGGTCAAGCACAGTGCCTCGGGAGGTGGATCCCACATGGTGGTCTGCAGCTCGAATCCCAGTCCCCACGCTTGGAAACCACTCCTGATATGTAGGTGTGCATGTTTCCCATCCTGACGGGAAGGAGAGATGGAGGAGAGAAGGAGACGTGGACGAGGAAGGACTGCCGTGAGACGCTGCCTCGCTGGGGGTTAGGTTCCTTTCTCTCTCTGAAGAGCACACACACTCTCTGGCAATTACACAAGGAAAAAAGAACCAGGAGAATCTAATTAGCATATTACTCAGTAGATATTTTAGAAGGAAATAAGGAATAAATGATGAGTAAGGAGGAGTGTGCCTGAACCTTGTGCGTCAAGTGAAGTGACCAATAAATTGATGGTTGATAGTGAGACAGACTCTGAGCAAACCTCCCTCCATTCTTTTTTTTTTTTGAGAGATTTTCACTGTAGGGCGCATGCGCTCGCCAGACAGACAGAGAGAGACATAGAGACAGAAAGCGAGAAATCACCCCCCAGGGGGGATGGTCACGCCACAATCCCCTCTCCTCCATTCTCCTCTCGGGATCTTGGGCACGCACGCACACACGCCCGGTGTGAGTTTTTTAAGCCACCGGGTCCGGGACATGAACCGCGGTCGACTACGTGGGAATCCAGCGACATAGCCATTACGCTAACTGCTGGTTCCCAACCTCCCTCCATTCTTTAAAAAGCTTATTTATTTCTTCCATGAGTGGGAGAGGCCGAGAGAGAGATAGCACCTCCGGTAGGGTCTTGATGCTATGATCTGCCTTTAGGCTCAGCCAGCTCTAGATCATGGGCATGGACATGCCTGTTATACTCAGGGAGGGCTCTGGATGCAAACCCAGAACCTTCTCATGTGGATCAGTGTCACTGAGCATTGTATTTTACCACTGTGCCACTGCCAGACCCCTCTACATTGAAATTTATTTATGTATTTATTTAACTTCTTTTAAATTTGCTATATGGTGTGTACATTCATCAGGAGAGGAGAGGAGAGGAGAGAGAGAGAGAGAGAGAGAGAGGAAACTAGAAAGCATCATGGGGGGATTGCCATGTGACAATCGCTTCTCCCTCTCCTTTCAGAATCTTGAGCATGCTACATATGCACCCAGCATGCTTTTCAAGACACCAGGTTGACTGGACCAGCAGTTAGCATAATGGCTATGTTGCTGGACTCCCATGTAGTTGACCGCGGTTTGAGTCCCAGACCTGGTGCCTTAAACTCACGCTAGGTGCGTGTGCGTGCGTGCCCAAGATCCCAAGAGAAGAAAGGTGGAGAAGGGATTGTGGCGTGGCCATCCCCCTGGGGGGTGATTTCTTGCTTTCTGTCTCTCTGTCTCTCTCTGTCTTTCTGGCAAGCACACACGCCCTATAGCAAAAACCTCTCTTAAAAAAGAAAAAAAAAAAAAGAAAAAAGAAAAAGAAAAGAAAGATGCAGTTGGCCATGTGAGATCCAGTTGCCTTAACCTCCACACCACTTTCTGATCCTTTTTGTTGATTTTTTTTTTAATTGCCAGAGGGTGTATGCACTCACCAGAGAGACGGAGAGGGAAAGTGAGAAAGCATCCCCACTAGGGAACGGCCTTGCCACAATCCCTTCTCCTCCATTTCTCCTTGGGAGGTCCGGCTTACACTCACATGCACCTGGTGTGTTTCTCAAGCGGCCAGGTCTGGGACGCAAACTGCTCGCTCAGCCATGTGGGATCCAGCTGCCTTAACTGCCATGGCATCGCTTGGCCCTCTTGACGATCTTTAAAAATTCGGTTTACATACAGTAATAGTCATCTTTGTGGAGTACAGTTCTATGACTTCGGCAGGTGCATACTTGTTTAACCACTGCCGCAATGAAGATACTGCACTACTCCATCACCTCTCAAAGTCTCTCTCATGTACTGTCCTCCGCAACACCTAGAAACCCTGATCAGTCCAGTGTTGTCAGTTTCCAAACGTTGTCAATGGAATCACCTAGCACGTTGTCTTTTGAGGCTACATTTTTTTACACAACGTACTTGTGGCATGTATCAGTGACCCCCCACCCCCAACACACACTCGTATTGCTGAGTAGTATTTCATTGCATGGTTATACCAGAGTTGGTTTATTCCTTTGACTTAATCCATGTGAGATTCTATAACAGCATAGCATAAGGAGTTCTGACAAACAGCAGACGTTTCTCACGGTTGGAGGCTGCGAAATCCGAGGTCAAGGCTGTAGCAGAATTGGTATCTGGTCAGGACCCTCTTCCTGTCACAGACAGCACCTTCTACTGTGTCCTCAGGGTGGAAAAGGATCCGATGGGCCCTCCCGCATTCATCAAATCTCAGCCCTTATGACTGAATCACTTCCCAAAGGTGCCCTCCCCACCCGCTCTCCAAACCCTCACATCAGGGATTCGGTTTTAACATACAAATCTGGGGAAGGAAACATTCAGATCACCATGCCTAGTGAAGCAACATGGGTCATTTCCAGTTTTGGATGTTACTAGTAAAGCTGCTATAAATACACGAATTTAGGTTTGTGTGTTAAAGAGGTTTTTATTACACTAGAGTATTTAGTGGGATTACAGGTCATGTGGTGCGTGTGTGTCTAACTTTTGATTTTATTTTTTAAAAAATTTTGCCGTTGGATGCATGCACTTGCTAGAGAGACAGAGAAAGACAGTGAGAGAGAAAGTGAGTAATCACCCCTAAGAAGGGATGGCCGTGCTGCAATTCTGTCTCTTCTAGTCTCCTCTTGGGATCCTGGGGATGCACGTGCACAGACACACACACACACACAGCGTGAGTTTCAAGCCACTGAGTCCAGGACTCAAACTGCAGTTGGCCATGTGAGAGTTCAGCATCTTAACCACCATGCCACCTGCTGGCCCCTGCAGTTTTTTTTTTTTTAAACTGTTGAGTTTTGTGAGTGCCGTATTCTGGATATCTTTTGTCAGAAATGTGATTATGTCTTTCCATTCTTTTAATGGTGTTTTTCATACAGCAAATATATTTAGTTTTAATGAAATCCTACTTATCAATTTCCTTTTTTGAGTGGATTAAGTTCTTTTTTTATTTTTTGGAGAGGTTTTTGCTATAGGACACGTGCACTCACCAGAAAGACAGAGAGAGACAGAGAGACAGAAAGTGAGAAATCACCCCCCAGGGAGGATGGCCACGCCGCAATCCCTTCTCCTCGATTCTCCTCTCGGGATCTTGGACATGCATGCACACACGCCAGGTGTGAGTTTTAAGCCACCGGGTCCGGGACTTGAACCATGGTTGACTACATGGGAGTCCAGTGACATAGCCATTACACTAACTGCTGGTCCCTGGATTAAGTTCTTGATGTCAGCTCTGAGAACTGGTCATGAAGATGTCTCCTGTTTTCTTCTAAAAGTTTTAAGGTTTTATTTATTTATTTATTTTTATTTAGGTCTGTGATTCTTTTTAAATAAAACTTTTTCCTTTCTTTTTTATTGCCAGAAGGTGTGCATGCTTGAGAGAGAGAGAGCGAGAGAGAAAAAGCACTCCCGGATAGGGCATGGTCACGTTACAATCCTCTCTCCTCTGCTTCTCTATCTCGTCAGGATTTTGAGCATGCATGCATATGTACTTAGCATCTATCTATATATCTATATCTATACATTTTTTTCCCCAAGCCACTAGGGCTGGGATTTGAATAGTGGTCAGTCCTGTGGGATCTGGCTTCCTAGGCACAAGGCTTAGCTGCTGCACTGTGGGGCTGGCTCCTGAATAAATTTTTGTGTGACATGTAACATACAGGTCAGATTTTTTCTTGCATTGAATGTTCAGTTGTTCCAGTGCCATGCATTGAAGACACTGTCCTTTCTCCACTAAATTGCTTTTTTTTACTTCTGTCAAAACTCAGTTGGACCGTATTTGTGTGACTCTGTTTCTTTTCTTTTTTTTTTTTTGGAGAGATTTTCACTGTAGGGCGCGTGCGCTCGCCAGACAGACAGAGAGAGACATAGAGACAGAAAGCGAGAAATCACCCCCCAGGGGGGATGGTCACGCCACAATCCCTTCTCCTCCATTCTCCTCTCGGGATCTTGGGCACGCACGCACACGCGCCCGGCATGAGTTTTTTAAGCCACCGGGTCCGGGACACGAACCGCGGTCGACTACGTGGGAGTCCAGCGACATAGCCATTACGCTAACTGCTGGTTCCGGTGACTCTGTTTCTGAACTCTATGCTACGTTCCACCCAGATACGAAGAAGACAGACACATTGAAGGCGTTATCTATCTTTTGGCCAATATCATACTGACGTGATGATGGTAGCTTTGTGATAAGTCCTGGAATCGGACAGCATGCGTCTTTCAACTTTATTCTTCTGTTTTCAAACTTCTTCGGCTCTTATAGGTTATTTGCATTTCCACATGAATGTTAAAATCAGCTAGTCGATTTCTGTTTTGATTTTGATTGTGGCTGGGCTGAATTTATAGATCAATTTGGAGAGAATTTACATTTTAATAATTTTGAGCTTTTCAATTCTTGAACATGATATATCTATTTCTTTTCATCTTTGATTTTTTCATCCATGTTTTATAGATTTTCAGTGCATAGCTCCTGCATTATTTTATTAGGTTGTAACTAGAACTCTAGTTTTTGAAATTGCATCCCTTTATTCTTTTTGTTTGTATTATTTTATTTCTTCTGAGGGAGGGAGAGAGAAGAGAGCAGAGTCCCGATACTACTGTCTGCTCACAGCTGGGATGGCTCCCAGGCACGTGTGTAAGTCCGGCATGTATGGGGATACATCTGGATGTGGACCCAGTACCTCCCCATGGGGGTCTAGCATCACAGAGGGTTTCGTTACTGCTGCGCCTCCCTACCCAGCCCAATATCCTTCTATTTTTATTTTTGTAGGTTTTTGCCATAGGGCACGTGTGCTCACTGGAGAGTCAGAAAGAGGGAAAATGAGAAATCACCCTCTGGTGGGGATGGCCACATGGTAATCCCGTTTCTTCCATTCTCCTCTTGGGATTTTAGGCACACGCGCACACACACCTGGCAGGATTTTCAAGCCACCGGGTCTAGGACTTGAACTGTGGTCGGCCATGGGCCATGTGGGAATCCAGTGTTTTAACCACGGTGCCACCTGCTGGGCCTCTCTATTTTTAATACTTCATTTCTCCAGACCCATCACCAATATATCTTTGCTAATGAGTTTTTCACTTACTACAGCACTTAAAAATCTTGCAAAATATGAAGAATGTCAAGAAGTCCATGCGAGTGTTGTTAGAGAATTACTCTAAATCCACAGAGCCAATGACGAAGGAAGATCTAGATGTGATAGGCACATGAGCTTTTGATAAGGAAAATAACAGAAAGTGGAAGGCAACAATAACAGAATAATTTGAACATCACAGGATTACTAGAAGCATTTGGGACCACCGATGAACCTGGAATATTTTTAGAAAATCTTTGTAAATCAAAGATAAAACATAAGGAAGCTACATTATGTTTTTATATATCTTGTTATGCTGGGAATATACCAACACTTGATAATTTTTGTATGTCTCTCTCTGCTCAGTCAGGAAAAAGCTCGGGCTCTTTGGGCTCAAAGGTAGGGTTTCATTTGCATCCTTGGATGTGAAGATCCACTTCCTGCCTGGAGTCGCATCTGAAAACCAAAACCTTTTCCTTGGTGCAGCTTCCTGTGTAACATTAAACATCCCCCCAGCAACCCTGACTCAGGAACATCTTAAGTTATGGAGCTTCCTAGACCCTTGGCTACAGGAGCACATTGCAAAGTCTCTGAATGTTGGAGCACAGGCGGATTCCCAGACATCTCAGATTATCTCTGGACGGGCAGAGAGAAATTGGTTCCAGCTCTTTCTCATACATCCTTGAAAAGGGGAAATGGGTATTTCTATCACTGCAGAATCCTATGGGGGTCACCCGGTTGGAACACCGGGTATCTCTCATCCCATAGACTGCTATTGTTCTGATCCAGAGAGCTGCTGGAGACTGGCAGTTAAAGAACTCCAAAGGGTAAGAAGTTTAGGTCCCACAAACCAAATTAAAAAAAAAAAAAGTTTTTAGAAGTAAGCAAACAGACAATAAGTTTACGAACCCTCTAACAACATTTTTTTCTAGATTCAAAAGTAATGATGTAAAAAGCAATTTATTTAATTTAAAAAGTCTCAGTTGCATTAATAGTTGCAAAATATTTAAAAAAAAACTCAAAATTTTAGTGTTAAAATGACATTTAGAGACAAATTTGGCTCAAGTCACTATTTTTCAATTACAAGAAAGTGTTTGACCTATTAACATTAAAATAGTATGTTTTGAATATTAAAAAATCATGCTGATTATAGAAAATTTAGAATAACAGAATAAAGAAGAAACAGTATTCATAATTTCATATAAATTCCTGGAGTTGGATATCTACTAGTAAAAAACAAAGTATCTGGCTGTAAATAATGCATTGGGTTTTGCTTTTTTTGCTTGACCTTGAATTCAGTTCAATATCATGGATTTTTTTTTCCCTGAGAGATTTTTTGCTATAGGACCTGTGCACTTGCCAGAGAAACAGAAAGAGAGACAGAAAGCAAGAAATCTCCCTCCAGGGGGATGGACACACCTTCACTCCTTTCCCTGTTCTCCTCTTGGGATTTTGGACACGCACCCAGCTTGAGTTTCAAGCCTCGGGGTCCAGGACTTGAACCGTGGCTGGCCATGTGGAAGTCCAGCACCTTATGCCACCTGCTGGCCCCACAACATCATTTTTAATGGCTGCCCAGTATTACTTTATGGGTCTATCATAATTTACCTAACTAATGTTTTATTGTTGGACATAACATTGTTTACGATTTCTTGCTTTGTAAACAATGCTGAAACTCAACTGTGGCAGAGACATCCTGCAGGAAGAAGGGGATTGTTGGGTGGTCTAGATTTTGCCTGAAAGGCTAAGAGAATCAACTGTCACCTCAAAGACAGTGGGATTTGTCATATGGCGTCTTGACTCAGGAGTCTCTTGGAACCAGGGCATTCAAGGACTGTAGGTCTTTCTGGCCCAGAGCCACTGCAGGACACTGAGGCGTGGGGCCCGGGTGTAGAGAAGGACCATGAAGTTCACTGTGACCCTCACAAGCCCCAGATTCTGCTGCCAGGGATAGCTACTCCCTTGAGATGAGAGTCAGTGCCAGAAGGCTGCTGGAAGACTCAGGTACCTCGTCATCCGGGGAAGTCAGGGAACTAGGTCCCTGATTATTCCAGTCAAGGCCTGTCACCCAGGAGGACCCTCAGAGCCTCCCTGTGGACTAAGCGGGGATGGTAGGGAGCGGCACTCAGGGATGCCGGCCAGGACTGAGCTGTGGACACAGCGCGCCCTCTAGTGGTCATTTCTCCAGAATCAGCGCAACTGCCGTGAACGGGGCTTTTGTGGCCCAATCTCCAGCTTGGATCTCCAATATGGAGAAACCACCTGCAGATCCACGTTTTCCTGGGAGCTAGGAAGCCAGAATGGAGAGTTCTAACCCCAT
The DNA here is from genome assembly GCF_000334495.1 of Tupaia belangeri chinensis. NCBI lineage: Eukaryota > Metazoa > Chordata > Mammalia > Scandentia > Tupaiidae > Tupaia > Tupaia belangeri. Next base: position 1,285,360 of record NW_006159972.1, on the reverse strand, counting down.
TTTTGCCTATAACTTGCTGTGTGGCTCTGGCCACCTGGCACCCCTTCCTGAGTCTCGCCTTGGCCCTATGTGAAATGCCACTGAGTTTGTGCTTTGTCTTGACATCTGCTGAAATCTCACAACTCAGAGGCGTGCCCTTTGCCCTCGTCAGGATCATTCCTCCTACTTCAGGTCCCACGTGAGGACTGGGGGTGGGGGGGGTAACAGACACTGTCTGGAGGCAAGTTGGGACCTGGGAGCCTTCTTGGAGAAGAGGGTAGTGAGCAATCTCACGAGCTCCAGGGTTTGGACAACTGTGGACTCAGGGAGTGGGCCCTGGAGACAGGTGGAAAAAACAAGTTCAGAAGCCGCCCTAGGTCCAGCCTCGGCGGTGCAGGCGGTACTGTGCTGAACTGCACTGGTTCAGATCACTCGGTGCCCAGAAAACACACCAGGAGTGTGTGCCCAAGATGCTGATGAGCTGGAGGGGGGTGGGCATGCTGAGATCCTGTACCCCGTCAGGGGTGCTTGTCCCTCATGTCGTCCCATGCATATGTGTGCTCTCGTGTACTCTCTTCCATGAATCAAACTAAACCTGAAAACCAATCCCAGGGGATGCCACCAGCAAAAATGGCAGAGCAAGGAGCTCTCTTCCTCCACACGAGCAAGGAGAGTATTGGCAAAACTGCTCAAACTCAACTTGTTCAGAACTCTGGAAATTAACCCAAAACTTTGAACACTCTGGGGAGTGTCCACTCAAGAAAAAGAGCTATGTTTTGGTAAGAACAGTGAGTTCCGTAATGTTTTTCTTTTTGAGAGGTTTTTGCCATAGGGTGTGTGCACTCGCCAGAAAGAGAGAGACAGAGAGACAGAAAGCGAGAAATCACCCCCCAGGGGGGATGGCCACGCCGCAATCCCTTCTCCTCCATTCTCCTCTCGGGATCTTGGGCACACACGCACACGCGCCTGGCGTGAGTTTAAGCCACCGGGTCCAGGACTCGAACTGCAGTTGACTACATGGGAGTCCAGCGACATAGCCAAGCTTTGTAATGTTTTAACTCACCCTCGTCTTATCCCCTTTCCCCACGCTGTGGTAGCCTTGACATCCAGTAGGTCTGCAATTGCAGCGAACACTGTGATGGCTATGATGCTGGACGGAAAGGACAGAGCTGGCGCTCCTCCCAAGTCCAGCTCCCAAACAACATCATTACTTGATTTCTCTGGTGGTTTCCTGGAAGACCCCACTTAGAAAGCTACATTTATTAATATTTTACCTGACTTGGAGCTCACTAGATGCAAACAGCCTTTTTCCTGGTGAGGGGCATTTGTTGAAAATCATCAGTGGCAATAGTTTAACATTGCAGCTGCCGGAGGCATAGTAACAGCTGGGGCCAACTGGAAGCTGGACACTCTTTTCTTCTTCTTCTTCTACTTCTTCTTCTTCTTTTTTAGAGAGAGATTTTTGCTATAGGACTTATGTGCTCACTAGAGAGACATAGAGACAGAAAGCGAGAAATCACCCCCCAGGGGGGATGGCCACACCATAATCCATTCTACTCCACTCTCCTCTCAGGATTTTGGGCATGCATGCACACACACGCAGCGTGAGTTTTCAGTTGCTTGTCTGGGACTCGAACTGTGGTTGACTACGTGGGAGTCCAGCGATATAACCATTACACCATCTGCTGGCTCCTGCCTGGACACACATTTTAAAAGGGGAAGCTGGGAAATGAGTAATATAGAGAAGGCTTGAAAAGCTCTGGCATATTCCTAGCCATCTCAAAGGCCACATATGTGTGTAAGGCCACGCAACCACCAGGAAAGACCCTTGCTCTTTATTTGAGAAATGCAACACTGTTGCAAGCCCACTTCAGAGCCCCGGGGAAGGAGGGCTGGAGCTTGTCCAGGAGAGGACACTGAAGTAGGTGGTACTGCTAGTCTTCACCTCTTCGATCCCTCTTCTGGGGTTGATATCTCGAGAACCCTGAATACAAATGTCCCTTTACCCCTGGGATCCTCTGATATTGACAATGGCAGGTGTGTGTGTGTGTGTGTGTGTGTGTGTGTGTATGTGTATTTCATACGAGCTCTTTCAGCTCTTACAATGGAAGAATTCCAATAGTTTTCTTTATTTAGGTATAAAAAAAATACAGTACGTGTCATGCACCATCGTGGCCAATATATAGTCATTATCTGTAGAGCAATTACTATAGTGACAGGAAACAGGTGACAGGAATTGTTTATCCAGTAAAGAACCAGAATTAAAATGGTTAACCTAAAGAGCAACCTGGTTATTATGCAAAAATCCTTATTCTATATGTCGTGAGAGCTAGAAACTTGTAAGTATTATTAGTAAAAAAAAAAATTATGAAAAACTAGTTATTTAGCTAAAAATATGTCAGTTGTATCTACAATCCCCTGCAGGGCCAGCAGCCTTGCCCAGAGAGAGAACCTCTGTCCCACGATGGAGGGTGAGCTGGAACATCGCCTCCTTCCCTGCCGCTCGCTGTTGACTGACACCACTTCCCCAAGCGGGTTTGCAGTGGAAGGTCCCACAGGAGGCTGAAGCGGGAGCTGCACCGATGACCACAGAGTTTGGGCAGGGTGGGGGCCTTGCCTTCTGCAGAGTGTGCCTGAGGGATGGATCCCTGAGATGTGGCAAGAGCGAGGTGTGAAGGCAAATGGCACGGCTCCGTCACGCAGTCACATTTGGGTTAGGGCGTTGGCCAGATTCACTGAGGGCCACATCTTGGGTGCCTCAAAATCAGGAGGTTAGGAGTAGACAGAGAGAAAGAAGAAAGAGCATGAAGGGTGACCAGGTGAGACGGAGACGGCGTGAGGTCTTCTGCTCCAGGACATGAATCCTCGGCACAGGCCAGACTGGAGGGGTGTGAAGGAGTGTGGACACACCAGGGTCTCAACGATGCCAGGCCCTCTCCAGAGGGGGTGAGGGAGAGGTGATCCTCCCGCTCTGACCCCCACACGTGGTCTCCCCCGTCCCTCCAGGATAAATTCACAGTTGCTTCTGAGTTCTACCAGCCCTTTCCCTGAATCTGGCAGAGTGGTTCGGCGCCCAGTGCAGCACAGTCACTGGTGTGGCAGAAGTCACCTCAGGACCCAAAGCCAGGAGCTGCCACCTGTGGCCCCTTTCTCCCTCTTGCGGGACTTGGGGAACGGCGGTGGGCGTGGGGGGCGTTGGGGAGGGGTGAGGGAGTGGAAGCAGGCCTGCTGGACAGTTGCAGCCTTCCTTGGGAGGCCGGTCTCACTGCAGTGGTCATGCCACCAGCCGCTTGTCCCCAGGTAGACAGCACCAGGACCTCTTCAGCATCCCCAGGGGGTGAGCACAGCCTTATAGTGACAGAGAAAGCCTCTGGGTGGCCCTTGTGGCCTGGGGCACAGGTGACGTGGAGCCCAGCTAGAGCTCTGCCTGGATTTCCAGGCACGACGGGGGCGACTGGCACTGAAGTAAGTTCCTGGATGTTTCCGGGACCTGGAGTTTGCAACCCCAGGGTCTCTGGGGGCCAAGGCAGGAGTGCTGGGCTAGAGTCAGTGCCATTTTTGGAGGGCTGGATGCCAGGTGTCCGACTGGCCTGGGCTGCTGCAGGCTTGGGCCCCAGGCCTGGAGGGCGGCAGCTCCCTAATACACCAGGTCCTCCCGCAGGTCCGAGCCGTACAGCTCCGCCAGCATCTTGAACCTGGGCCCCCAGTCGCTGAGGAAGTCGTAATCCACATCGGAGTCGGAAGAATTGGTGCCCAGCGAGCTGAGGGACTCGGCGATCGACTCGGAGCCCTCGTAGCCGTAGATGTGCAGCGTGTCGTAGGGGGGGCCGCCGCCGTCGTGGTCCGCCTCGTCCTTCTTCACCTCGATCATAGCGGCCC
>NW_006159972.1:1253358-1281379 GCF_000334495.1 Tupaia belangeri chinensis | reverse complement strand
GGCCGCGCGGGCGTGCTTGGGGAGCCGCCGGCGCAGGAAGATGAGCAGCGTGATCACTGCGGCCGCCAGAGCGACAGAGGAGCGGCACGTGAGCGACAGGTGGTCAGGTCAGACAGGGCCCCCGGGACGCCCCCACCCACCCTACCTACCCCCAGCTCCCAGCCCCTCCTCCCTGGACTTCCTACGCCAGCCCCGCTCCCCACAGGTACCTCTCGGCCTGGGCCTACCAGAGGTTTGTCTGGATCTAGCCTGTTGGTGGGTCCATCCCACCCCATGGGACAGAGTGCACCCCTACTCTTGGTCCTGACCCGGCTGTCCTAAACCCTGAGCTGGGGGATGGGTGGGTGTAGATATTCACCTGGCTCAGAGCTCTGAAGGGTGCCGGAGTGGGAGGGTCTCCGATCCCTGACCCCTGAAGAAGGGGCGACAGTGTAGTACAGAGAGTCCCTGAACGAGGCTCAGACCATCCCCAGCCTCTGCCTTCCAGCCTGGAGTTACTGAGCACACTTAAACACTTAAGAAAAGCTGGGTCACCCAGGGAGGCACCCTCCTGACCTCGGTTTCCTTATCTGTAAAATCGAAATGGTGACTTCTCTGCTCTGTTTATTCTGGGAGTGTGAGAATGAGGCTAAATGCAAGGTTGTGTGGTGGGGTTGCCGTCATGATCAGGATCACTAGTTTTTATTAAAGGGAAATCTGAATCTGGACTCGCTGTCACAGAAGCCTGAAATGGGGTACCTCTCAGGGAACTGCGGGCAGGAAGGACCTGGAGCAGATTCTGTGGGGAGGAGTCCTTGAAGTGCATCACCTGAGGGCTTCTTCTGGCAGGTCAGCCCCTGCCTTATCCCATGGCAGGTGAAATGCATGAGAAATTGCACCCTGGGAGGAGCCCTCAACCATCAGCTGACGGGAAAAACACACATTCCTCTCCCCAGGGTGGGAGGACCCCAGGTGCAGCTCCACACGGCCTGCTGGCCACCTGTGGGGGGGAGTCCCAGTTACCCACGGTAGTGGATGTGTGCTAACTCACTCTTCCCTGCCTCACTCTGGCCCTGCTTCGTTATGAGGTTTCAGGGAGCACCTCCCAAATAAACTAGATGCACCCTGATCCTTGTCCCACGGCCTGGCTCCTGGGGACCCTAAACTGAAGCCAGGTCTAACATGTTCTTAAAGTTGTAGAAGTCCAAACAATCAAACAAACAGGAGAGACTGAGGCTGGAGGAATTCTATAAAAGGAAAGAAAACCTAGGAGACAATTTAAACTGATGGTTGTTAAACTTTCCATCTTAAAACTGGATTATTTTTTCTTCAGAAACAGGTTTGATGTAAATAGATGTCCAGAATGGTGCCTGGCACGCACCAAGTGCTCAAAATATAGAAACTGAATGAGTGAGTGTTGGAGAGGAGGGAATTTCAAAAATTCACAGAAATATGGAATTAATGCGTAAATTTATTTTGATGCAAGAATTTTTTGCAATCTATAAATACTTTTTCATAATATGCATTTTTCATCAACTTTTCAGAGAGCTCCTAGTGAAAGCTATTTTGTTTTTTTTAAAAGGTTTTGGTCATGGGGGTGGGTATGCTTTCCAGAGAAAGATGACAAGAGGGAAGGTGAGAAATCAACCTCTGGGGGGATGGCCACACTACAGTTCCTTCTCGTCCATTCTCCTCTTGGGACTTTGAGCATGCATGCCTATGCGCCTGGCAAGACTTTCAAGCCCACTAGAACTGGGACTTGAACCTCCATCAGCTCTGTGGGAGTCCAGTGCCTTAACCACCATGCCATCTACTGGCCCCCATAAAAGCTATTTTAAAGCAGAGCTGGGCCTGCTGAGTGGGGAGGGGCCTTGAGCCCCGCCCGCCACTCCCCTGCCCAAGCACATGCTTAGGCACCCCTGCTGGTGGAGCTCCAGCCCTGTGTCCTACACCTGGAGCTCTGAGGCCCAGGGTTGCCTGCAGGCTGGAGGCAGGATGGGCTCTGGCTCCCTGGTCCCATCTATTCCTGTGAAGCTCCCCGAGTGTCCCCTGCCCCCAGCTGCACCTGGCACTGACCTGTGATGGTGAGAATGCAGAGAAAGATGGCCACCAGCACCTGGATGCTGACGCCCACCTGGGCGGCCAAATCCTCGCAGAAGGTGAACTCGCCACGCTCGTTGCACTTGCACACGGTCACGGTCAGCGTGCTGGTGCCCGTGAGGCTCGGCCTCCCGTTGTCAGAGATGAGCACGGGCAGGAAGTGCACCTTGGCGCGCTCGCGGTCGAACTGCCCGTACTTGACTGTGATGTTGGCCGTGTTATCTGGAAACAACGAGGCCATGGAATCAGGCTGTGTCAGGAGTGCCTGCCTCCCCCTCCCCGAGCCTTGGCCACACAGATAGGAGAATGTGCCTCCTCCAGGGAGCCCCCCGTGACTGCACCTGCCTATACTCGGCCTGGGCTGCTTCTCTGCCTTTGGTACCCCTTGCCTCATGTTTCGGCCATTTGAGAGCAGGCCTCTTCCTCCACAGAGCGGGATATTCTGGAAGTTGTTTTGACCCAAACTCCAAGAATGGCTTGGCCTGAAGGTCACACCCTTGCTCTCTGTTTCTGTGGACAGCTGATAGGCCTGGTCCCAACAGCTGGCTTCTTGGTGGCACTTTGTGTCTTTGAGATGGCACTTAAGCATTCTACCCCATTGCTGGCCCTTCCCCCCATCGGGTGCATCGAGGCAGGCACTGGGGATGGGCGACAGGCATTTTGGCCACATCACTTGGTAGTGAAGACAGCCAAGTGTTGAATGGTCTGTCATTGGCTGTCAACACATCACGGACACCTCACCATCCTGGGGTCTTTGGCTGATCCCTCGGGTCTGCTCCCTACTTTCAGGGACCTCACCCTATCTTTTCTCGAAGGTGGTAATGGCCTGTTTCAATACAAAGATCCTCATTGACCACAGTTGCTCCAACTGGCGACCATGGGAATTCAAACCCAAGGAGGTACTTTCTTGCTTTTGCTGGGGAAGTTGCAGAAGTCATGGAAGCCGGTTTACTTGTGGTCAGGATTAAATTAACTGAGCATCAGCCCTCTCGTGTGCGCACACTCAATGGAAACTCTAACCGGCCACTGAAATAATAGGATTCTCTGGGCTATGATTGGTAGATCAGATCCTGTCCAGGGCCCACCTGGGGGGAAGTACCCATGATGGCTGAATAAAACAAGGTTCACTGTCTCTTTGGGATTTTGACTCTGGGAATGATTCCATGCCAGTTTTGCCAAGATGCAGAGACCCCAGAGTGGAAAGGGGCCCATAGCTAGTTCATGAACCAGCAGGCTGACTGCCTGCACCCACATTTGTTCTGTACTCCCTGCTGACTTGAGCATCCTGTGGGCGCTGGCAGGCCATATGGGCTTGCTTGGTGGTTTGGCTGGGGCATTTCTGACCAGTGCACACAGTGTATAAAGGACCTGGGAGGATTTGTACAAAATACCCTGTAACTTGAAAATCCCAGTGAGTGCCTGCACCCAACCTGTTGACCTTGTCCTTGATCCTGGTCCAGGGTTCAAATAACCTGCCCCTGACCCTGCTAGGAGCCGACTGACTGCTGCAGTGCTCACCGTGGTTATCCGTGAGGGTGAAGTTGCTGTCCTCCGAGCTCAGGGCAAACTTGAACTTCACGTTTTGTGGCGTTATGTCCTTGTCTGTTGCTGAGATCTGCAGAACCAGCTGCAGTGTGGAAGATAAAGGGCGGTCAGTGGTGTTGGGGTGGCCTGGGGTTTAGTGATGGAGATTTGGGGTTTAGACCTAACTGTGGCTGCATCTCACCTGCCACGTCAGCCTAACTGGTCTTCATAAAGCCCTCTTTCTAGCCTTCACCCCTGATCTACTCTCCGGGCATTTTCTCAGAGCTTCAGTTTCTCCCGCTGTGAAATGGAGATAGTTACCTGTCCTCAAGGTTTCAGGCGACATTAAGCCCAGTGAACACCAGCTGACGGGTGGATGGGCGGTTCTGCCTCTCAGCCTGCCTGTAGGTGGCGCTGCCCCACCCTCCCACCGCAGCCAGACTCACCTTGCCCTGGCCAGCGTTCTCGCACACTTTGGGATGGTAGGGCTGGGCAAACTCCGGGGCGTTGTCATTCTCATCCAAAATTTCAATATGGACTTGCACAATGGATTCTTTACCCGTGGGGATCCCTGGAGGGAGAAAGGACTTGTCACCATAGTGGGCATATGTGCTGCCAGAGAGAGAGAGAGAGAGACAGAGAGAGAGAGACAGAGAGAGAGAGACTGAGAGACACAGAGAGACTGAGAGACAGAGAGAGAGACTGAGAGACAGAGAGAGACTGAGAGACAGAGAGATTGAGAGACAGAGAGAGAGAGACTGAGAGACAGAGAGAGAGAGAGAGAGAGAGAGAGAGCGCAAGCACTCCCAGCTGATGCTGGCCCTTAGGGGTGGAAGATGTATGGATGGGGAGTCCTGGAGGGCTGCCCTGTGGAGGCTACTTTTACAGCAAGAGTGGGCTATGGACCTCTGGAAGAGAGGCTAGGGACAGTGTTCTGGATGAAAAGGGCAGGTAAAGCCTCATACATAAGGAAATTTACTCAAGTATTACTTGTAAGAATCAAAAATGTAAACAACCGAAGTGTATTTAAAAGAGCTTTAATTAAATTAATAAGATTAACGATTTAAGGAAGCAATTACATTAGTTTAATTAAATGAAAGTAATTTGTTTGATTAAATAAATAAAATAACTACAAAAGAATCTAAAAAGTAAACAACCTAAGAGATTCTGAGATTGGGTTTATAAATTAGGCCACTGGATGGCATATGTGATCATTTCCAATATGCCCATGGAAATTACATTTTAAAAATGTAATTAACAGATCCATTTTAGTACCACAAGGACATGGTTCTGAAATAAGGTGAAATAAAAATGCACAGTACATAGGGCCAAGAGGTAGTGTGGTGGTTAAAGTCCTGGACTCCCATGTAGACGATGGCAGTTTGAGTCCCAGACCTGACAGCTTGCTTTCTCACTTTCTTTCTGTCTCTCTGGTAAGCACATGCACCCCATAGCAAATTAAAACATAATAGTAATAAATAAAATTAAATATTTAAAAAATGCAAGATATGGCATTTTATACAAATGCATGTTCTCTCTATAATGATCTTCCATACGTAACGATGTGTACAGAGAGAAGACACTGAAGAGTGAGCAGTAATTGTTTCTGCATGATGGCATTATAGAGGCATTATTTTCTTCCTCTTTTCTATGTTTTCAGCATTAAAACATTTTAATCAAAAAATTATGTAAATGAGGTTGGGTGGAATAAAGGGGGCAAAGACTGATCTGGAGTCCATCCAAAGTTAGGGCATAGCTGCCATGTCAGGAGAAGTGAGGGTCTGGGTGGGCCCAGCAGGGAGCAGGATAGCACCAGTGGGGCCTTGGCCCAGTCACCTCCTCTCTGGGCCCTGGTGGGGTCCTGGGTACAGTGGGAATATTAATCCCTCTCCTGGAGGGCAGTTGTGATTTTCTCATAATGGTAAAGGATGCAGAACCCCAACACGTGCCCTTTCCTCTGGCAAAAATGGCACAATTTCTGGAGACCTTAAAAATTTCAGAGTTGGAAATTGTGTCAGAGTTTGAATTCAACCCATTAACTGGTGCTTAAACACCCTCCAAAGGAGCATTTTCTTTTTTTTCTTTATTTTTATTATTTAAAAATGTTTACATTTTCTAAATATCCAAGATATTAAGAATCACGTGGCTCTTGATAAATGCACAGTCCTTCTCAGAATTTCCAGGCAGGAGTCTGAGAAGCTCTTTGTGTAGGTACCTGAGGGAATTCTCACCTAGGAACATTGGTACACTGTTTATGTCAGTGCTTCTCAAACTACTATGCCCATGAGATCTGATTCAGTGTTGGGGTGGGTCCTGAGGGTCTCAACTGAGGTTTCAGGTGATGCAGAGGCTGCTGGTTCAGGGACCACACGTGGGTACGGAAGCCCTATGGCATTCCAACAGACAGGTATTTCAGCAGTATGTATAACACCTTCAGAGACCCTGAATGAAGGATTGAAAAGGGAAAGAACCCAGATCCCTGGTAGATGTGGCCACCACTCACCGTTATCCAGTTCTTTGGCCTCCACAGTTAGGTTATACCAAGGGTAGACTTCTCTGTCCAGTTCTTTCTCGTTGTAAATGTTTCCTTGTTTGGATATCTGGAAGAATTTGCCCTTGTCACTGGTTCCGCGGATGGAGTATCTGCCCAGGGGAGAGAGCGTCATGATTTGCCATTGCTCTTGGCTGAGTCCAGTCTCCTCAGCATGACAGACCAAGGTGTTCAGGGCCTACCCCCTGCCTCCTTCTCTATCCTTCTCTCTCACTGCTCACTGCACCTGCCACCCAGAGCCATGAGCAGACCTGTGCAACACAGAGGGACTAGGACTTGGTCTTAGTGATACCACTGTCATTGGAGTTAAGGTGGCACCTAAAACCACCAATAGTACTTTCAGAGCTGAGCAGGTGACACTGTACTACAGTTTAGGCTGGTTTAATGAAATAAAAATTTGAAAAAATTCTTCGAGAAATCAAGTTAGGAGGAGATGAGTACACACATGTGTGAACACACACACAGTCACATGCCAGCCTTTTGGTCAACAATGGACTACATGTATGCTGTGGAGCAATAGGCTATACCATCTAACCTATGTATGCCTACAAGGTTTGTGTAAGTGCACTCTGTGACGTTTGCACAGCAAGGAAATTGCCTAATGATGTATTTTCCAGAATATTCCCTTGTTATTAAGTGATACTTGACTATGTGTGTGTGTGTGCGTATGCATATACACACACTTATTTTACACACACACACACACACACACACACACACACACACGTAGGAAAGAAAGCTGCTACTACTGAGAAAAATTCCAGAACAAATAGAACAGAAGAAATAACAACGGATATAAGAAAAAGAATATTTTCTGATGAAAGGCCCAAGTCTACAGATTAGATATGCCATTGATATGAGGCATAATTTACAAAAAGAACAATATTTAGGCATATCTTGATCACAGTGTTGAATTTCAAGGCTATGTAAAAAATAACAGAAAAAATTGCAGACAAAAAAAAAATATAAAGTCCTTGTGGAGAAAGAAAAATCAGACTCGCCCCAGCTATTTTTGCTAAATTGAATGCTGGAATATCTTGATAGTATTTTGAAGGGACATGTTTATGATCTGAGAATTATATGGGTACATCTAGTGTTATTAAAATAGGAAGGCAAAATTACTAAGATATTTGTAAAGATTCAAGAGCTCAGGAAGTATGTCACCTACAAAAATGGGTCCTGGGCTTTTGTTTTCAAAAGTTATTACATCTAGGGATCAGCAGTTAGCATAATGGCTATTTTGCTGTACTCCCATGTAGTCGACCACGGTTTGAGTGCCAGACCCGCTGGCTTAAACTCACACTCGGTGCGTGTGTGTGCGTGCGCAAGATTCCGAGAGGAAAATGGAGAAGAGATTGCAGTGTGTCTATCCCCCTTGTGGGGGGGACTTCTCGCTTTCTGTCTCTTTGTCTCTGTCTTTCTGGTGAGCACAAGTGCCCTATAGCAAAAACCTCTCAAAAAAAAAAAAAAGTTATCACATCTAACTAACAAGTATCTTTTTCTTTTTTTCTTTTTACCCAGGTTTTTTTGCCATAGGTTGAGTGTGTTTGCAGGAGAGAGACAGTGAGAGGCAAAGTGAGAAATCACCCCCAAGGAGTGATGGCCATGTGGCAATCCCTTTTCCTCCATTCTCCTCTTGGGATTTTGGGCATGCATACACATGCATCTGGCATGATTTTTCAAGCCACCATATATGGGACTTGAACTGTGGTCAGCCATGTGGGAGTCCAACAGCTTAAACCACCATGCCACTTGCTGGAGCCACTAACATATATCTTAATATAAAGTAAAGTCTGATTTATGAGGAATTAAAATGACTGTTTAAAATGATCAATTCTTTGTATTGGTTTATTTATCATATATAAGGCAGAAATGGTGTGTGTGTGTTTGTGATTTTTTTTTAGAGTTATTTATCTAATCTTATTTATTATTATTTTAATTTGCTACAGGGCACATGTGCTCACTAGAGAGAGAAAGAGAGAGAGAGAAAATGAGAAAGCAGGCCGCCAGGTGAGGGACTCGAACCATTGTTGGCCATGTGGGAGTCCAGTACCTTAAGCACTACATCACCTGCTAGTCCCAGTGTGTGATATTTTGAACTAGAAAATACAGGTCCAATAAAACATTTTGAAGTTTCCAGGTAGAAGTAAGCACACTGGCAGAAATAAAAAAAAATGATGTACTCCATTAAAATAGGTAGGAGAAAAAAATAGACTATATAGCAAAGATGAAGGGGAAAAAAAAGCCATTATATCTGAGAAATGGTAAATATGAAATAAGATAAAAGAAGTAAGATCAAACATGCCATTTGATGAAAAGTGTATATAGGTTAAAGCATCTCAGTTTAGATTAAAAAACAAAGACAACCGTGTTCTATTTTCAAGAGACAATTGATGCCAAGTGACCTAGAAAAGTTAAAAGTAAAGGCTGGAAAAGTTATCAGGCAAGTATAAATAACGAGAAAACAGGACTGACAAACTTAACATCAGGCAACACAGAATTGAAGGCAAAATGTTTAAAAGGAACAAATCGAGTGATTTCATAGGGACAAAAGTGACAAGCCATAACGTGAAATAGTTATAAACCTTTGTTAACTGAACAGAAAAAGTAAAATCCACAAAGCAAAAGCAGCTATTCTAGAAAAAAAATGGACACAAATACAGTTGTATTATATCACAGACAAGCTAAAGCAAAATAAAAAATATCCTACCACTTGCAATTGAAAAGAAAAAAACATCTCTTAAATAAACCCTTGGATTTTAGAAAAAACAAAAATGATAATTACAGACTATTTGGAAACAGAATAGTTCCCAAATTTATGAGAAATGACCAAAGTGGAAGAACATATTTTGTCCTTGATAAGAAGACCTAGTACCTAGAAAACAAGAACTCTTCCAAAATTGATATATAAACACAATTCTCATTAGGAGTCTAATATTTTAGAAGACATTAAATAAAAGACTTTTAAAGTATATATAAAAAGAATGTTTAAGAATACCTAAATATTACACAACATAAATAAAAACAGCAAGAGAGAGACTTGTTTTATACAAACTCAAATTTAGTATAAAGCTGCTATAATAAACTAGAAGGGCTCTGCCCCAGGATACGACAATAGAGAATTGAGAAATAGATTCAGGTATAAGGGGAACTTAGTCTATAATAAAGATGGGGAAATGATTACTTATTTAATACATGATGATGGCACAATTGTCTACCCATCTGGAATACAATAAAATTAAATTTAATTCATACTTCTATCAAATATTATGTGGCCCTAAGAGGTAAGAGTTAGAACTACATTTTTGTTGTTGTTGTTCCAGAGGGCAGAGGAGAAGAGTGTAGGTAAGACAGAAAAGCTAGTATCGATGAAATGGGCTTGGCAGGATCAAAAATAATATAATAATAATAATAAATAAAATCAAACACCAAAATGAAACAAATAACAAATGTGCCATGAATGTCTCTATATGTATGTATAGTCATGAAGCCTTTATCATGAGTTATTTGGGAGCAGTGGCTATCTTTTTTTTCTTTTTTAGGTTTTTGTCATAGGATGTGTGCTGGAGAGAGACAGAGAGGGGCAAGTGAGAAATATTCCCCCAGGGGTGGTGGCATTGCTGCAATCCCTTCACTATTGTCCTGGGATTGAGGGTATGCATGCACATGATGCCAGGTCTGGGACTCAAACCATGGTCGGCCATGTGGCAATCCAGTGCCTTAACCACCACATTACCTACTGACTTCTCTTTTATCTTTTTAATTGCCAGAGGGCACTACACTTGCTCAAGGAGATGGGGGAGAGATGAAGAGAGAGAAAACACTTCTCAGTGGGGTATAATCACACTTTAATCCCTTCGCCTCCCTTTCTCCACCCTGTCTGGATTCTGGGCATGCATGTGCCCAGTGTGTTTCTGAAGCTGGAGTTGGGACCTGAACTATGGTCAGAGATGTAGGATCCTTCTTCTTTAACCACTAGGCATGGAGACAGCCCTAGATTTTCTTTGTAGTTCTTTGGATGGTTTTGCTGTACAAAATGAATACTTCTTATTTTCATGTTTTGGGGAAGACTGATTTTTTAAAATAATTATTTTATTTAACTTTATTATTATTATTATTATTTTCAAGTTTTATCAGAGAGAGAAAGAGAGGGAAAGTGAAAAAGAAAGCCAACAGGCCCAGGACTTGAACCATGGATGGCCATGTGAGAGTCCTTCACCTTTAACTACCACGCCACCTGGCAGCCCCAGGGGAAGAAAGATTTAATAAGACTTCTAGAGAAGGGGCTTTGGGTATGTCATCTGACTGGCTGCTCTCTTGACTGTCAGATCTCACTATGTGGGTCCTGATGGGAGACATGGTCCAAAGAACAAGACTTCAAGGTAGAACAGAAGACAAGCAGCCCTGGACAGCAGTACTGTGCAAGGCTGGGGTGCCCAGATCCCAGCAGAACAAGTGGGTTAGTGGGAAAGCTTGGGCTTCTAGTTCTTCCTTGTCACTTCCCGTGTAGGTGCCAAGAGAAACCAGTTTCCCTGCCACGATTGTCAAACACCAAAATGAAACAAATAACAAATGTGCCATGAATGTCTCTATATGTATGTATAGTCATGAAGCCTTTATCATGAGTTATTTGGGAGCAGTGGCTATCTTTTTTTTCTTTTTTAGGTTTTTGTCATAGGATGTGTGCTGGAGAGAGACAGAGAGGGGCAAGTGAGAAATATTCCCCCAGGGGTGGTGGCATTGCTGCAATCCCTTCACTATTGTCCTGGGATTGAGGGTATGCATGCACATGATGCCAGGTCTGGGACTCAAACCATGGTCGGCCATGTGGCAATCCAGTGCCTTAACCACCACATTACCTACTGACTTCTCTTTTATCTTTTTAATTGCCAGAGGGCACTACACTTGCTCAAGGAGATGGGGGAGAGATGAAGAGAGAGAAAACACTTCTCAGTGGGGTATAATCACACTTTAATCCCTTCGCCTCCCTTTCTCCACCCTGTCTGGATTCTGGGCATGCATGTGCCCAGTGTGTTTCTGAAGCTGGAGTTGGGACCTGAACTATGGTCAGAGATGTAGGATCCTTCTTCTTTAACCACTAGGCATGGAGACAGCCCTAGATTTTCTTTGTAGTTCTTTGGATGGTTTTGCTGTACAAAATGAATACTTCTTATTTTCATGTTTTGGGGAAGACTGATTTTTTAAAATAATTATTTTATTTAACTTTATTATTATTATTATTATTTTCAAGTTTTATCAGAGAGAGAAAGAGAGGGAAAGTGAAAAAGAAAGCCAACAGGCCCAGGACTTGAACCATGGATGGCCATGTGAGAGTCCTTCACCTTTAACTACCACGCCACCTGGCAGCCCCAGGGGAAGAAAGATTTAATAAGACTTCTAGAGAAGGGGCTTTGGGTATGTCATCTGACTGGCTGCTCTCTTGACTGTCAGATCTCACTATGTGGGTCCTGATGGGAGACATGGTCCAAAGAACAAGACTTCAAGGTAGAACAGAAGACAAGCAGCCCTGGACAGCAGTACTGTGCAAGGCTGGGGTGCCCAGATCCCAGCAGAACAAGTGGGTTAGTGGGAAAGCTTGGGCTTCTAGTTCTTCCTTGTCACTTCCCGTGTAGGTGCCAAGAGAAACCAGTTTCCCTGCCACGATTGTCATGTAATCATCACCAACGCGCCTGCCCCCTTACCCGATGGCGTGCCGAGTCCCATCTGGGTCCGTGGCCAGCACTGAGCCAATCAGAGGTTTCTTCTGGTTTTCCATTAGCTGGAAGTGGTAGAAGTGCTTCTGGAAGACGGGGGGCTCATCTACATCTGTGACGTTGATGATGACACGGGCTATGTTTCTGATGGAGGGCCCACTCAGGTATCGGAGGTTGATGGTGGGGTCTGTGGCCTCGATAGTGAAGCTGTATTGCCGGATGCGCTCATAGTCCAGGGGCTGCATGTGTCAGAAAAAGGAATGGAGAGCACATGTTCTGAGCTAAGCATGTGGTGAGAAACCCTCACAGCAACCCTGCAAGCTAGTACGAGGTGGACACCCACTTTACAGGTGAGGGGCCTGTGGCCTGAGGAAGTGATACTTCCAAGAACACCAAGAGAGTGACTGGCTGGTATCTTCGACTGTATCCCATTTCATATCAGCAGACTCACGGACATTCCGGAGGCATTTCACAGCCCTGCCAGGACCTCTCTTACCTCTTCCAGATTCAGTGAGTCTGACTTCTGACTCCCAGTGGCTGTCCATGGCCACCCATAGCCATAGCCCAGGAACTCATTGTTTCTTTGCCTGCTGATGGCTTCCTGCAGCCCGGGACACAGGGCAGGCCAGAGAGTTCTGGGTAATCAATGGCCCCAGCAACAGCCCTCAGTCAGTACTACAGAGAGTTGGTGTATACATACCCCAGCTACCACCTCCTCAGGCTGCAACTCTGAGATGTTTCCTACTGTCCCCACGGATGTCCCCAGTGTGATCAGTTCCATTTACCCACAGTGCTAGCGGCTCATTAGTGAGCCCAGGATTAACTTCCTTCTTTTCATGTATTATTGGAGGTACTTGGAATTACCTCCCAATTAACTATTCACACCTAAATCCTTTCCTCAGGATCCGATGCCAGTCTCACCCAGTTTGACATGAACTCTTCTTTCAGGGCCCCCTTTCCCAGCTCCAGGGTCAGTCTCCATGAGCACATGGCCAGCTTTGATCTGACCCAGCACATTCTCTGTTGGTGGCCTCTGACCCTGGGGCAGGTCCTACAGATGCCAAACCCCACATTACGTCATTGCTACAGATCTACAAACCTTCATGGGCTTGATGATGCCCTCGTTGCGGGTGGGGTCCGTCTCAATGGCGAAAGTGTCCCTGTACTCGCCCTGCACGATGCTGTACTTGGTCATCCGGTTCTGGGGCTCGTCTGGGTCCTCCACAAACAGAGAGCCCACGGGGCTGCCCACCCGGGTGTCCTCAGGCACAGCAAAGGTGTACTTGGCTGATGCAAATAGAGCACCCCAAAGGGCACTGGGTTAATGAGAGAGTCAAGGCGAGTCTCCCTTCATGCTATTCTATTTTGATACAGGAAATGGGCATAAAATAGTAACAATACTCTTGGGATTCTGGGCCCTAAGGCAAAGAGGTTTTGTGGAACCATCAGTCCATTAGTCTATCCATTTATCCATCCAACAAGTTTTGTTAGGCACTTTGCTAGAGGGCCTATCAGTTGACAAGAAGGATGAGCCCTGCCTTCAAGGAGCTTATGCTCCACAGCTTATGCTTGAGGGGAATGGGTCTGCCTTTGAGGTGGACGAGCCTCTGAATGACGACTCCAGCACCAGAGGATGTCAGTGGGCAGGACCCTCTGTGTTTCCTTCTCAGCCCCAGTCAGGGCCTGGAAAAGCTCTTAGGCATTTTTTTTAGGGGAAGAACTAGGCTGTAGGTGGTTTGGGGCCTGGCCTGGGCTCTGGATGTGGGGCTTGTCTGCTCCCCTGCTCACTGGCTTGTAGGGACTTCCTAGCTGGAGCCTGAGTCTCAGGGCCTGGATTTTCCTGAGCCCGTGGGAGCTGGATGAAACCACTCATGTCTAGAGTGGACTCTGGACTCTGGGAGAAGTGGTGGCACCTAGTAGGGAGTGAGATTTCCCTCTTGTCTGTGAAATGATCGTGGCAGGGACTGGCTGGCAGCCTTGGGACTATGGTACATTGATGAATGCAGAGCCCCCAACTGCACCAAAAGGGCTTCTTGAAAACTTAGACACACTTTGGGGTAGGAGAGAGGAAGAGGGATTTGGGGCACCTCCTCCATAGCCCCTGAGTCACTGAGCCTGTACTACTTTAATCCCCACCCTCCCCAGGGCCCTGAGAGGGGCTCACTCTGGGTGAAGATGGGGAAGTTGTCATTGACGTCCTGCAGAGTGACCAGCACCGTGGCTGTGCCTGAGTCCCCCCGGAGGCCCTGGGCATCTCGCGCTTCCACCACGATCTCGTACCTGGCCTGCATCTCCCGGTCCAAGTTTTTGGTGGTTGTGAAAATGAGTCCTGTAAAAAGTGTTACAGCAGGAGCCATGTTAGCTGGGGAGCTTTTAGAAAATGCTGATGCCTCCCTACCCAGAAAGAACTTGACTGAAAAGCTCCCCAGGTGATTGCACTGTGTAGCCAGGGCTGAGAACCATCGATCTCTGACCCGCTACCTACATGCCTTGCCCAATGAGGCCAATGCTGGCCAAATGTTGGGTCCAATGTTGGCCCTAGCCACCTGGAGTATTGTGTCGGGAAAGATCACGAGGTCACATCCAGGCTCAGAGTGAAAGTGCTCTGTGATAGATTTGTGATGTCTGCCCTGGTGCACCATATTTGGTGTCTGTGCTGTGTATTTGCCATCCCTCTGAAAGACAGTGTGTCCTGGCCTGACCAGCTGGATTTCTGTCTTGCTCCCAAGATTCAGACCTTGAGTGAAACAATTACTGTGGCCACACTCTCTCTATACGTTATCTAACTTCACAGCTACTACACAAGATGAAGATAAACTTTCCCATTTTCTAGGTAAGGGAACTAAGGCTAGCAGAGGTTAGTTGACTTGTGCAGGGTCAGTAGTGGGATGGGTTTGGAAACCAGATCTGTCTGATCCCATCCACGGAGCTGCTAACCTGCTGCCTCTTGTTCACTGCTTGGGAACATGATCCTGATTTTGTTCCCTGGACTTGAGTCTATGTCTTGGACAGCTGTCTGCTTCCTTCTTTCCCAACCAGCCACCTTGACTTTACGTGTGACACCAACCAATTCCATGGGGCGGTCCTGCTAGCCTGGACTTCCCTCAGCACCTCCACCTGGATTATCCACCTCCCCAGCCCAGGCTGGTGCCTGCCCAGGATGGGTAGTCACACAGACCGGAGTTGTCGATGGCAAAATACTCTTCCCCCTTCAGGACTTGGTACAAGACAGAGGCGTGGTCTGCAACAGTGGCATCGTCTGCATCCGTTGCTGTCACACGGAGGACTGAGGTCCCTGTGGAGAGAGAATCCTGGGGTTGCTGTCTTGTGATTGTGGGAACTCACCCCTTTCCTGGATGGGAAAACGGGGCTCAGGCTGTGCCTATTCCTACCTCCCCCAGGACCTGATCCTTTTCTCTAGAGGCTGCTTTGTCTTCTGAGAAGCCTGCAGGAGGCACAGAGCTAGCAGTGGGGAGGGGTCCAGCAAGGAGAGGACAAGGAGAACAGGAGGGTTTGTATTCATGGGGAAAATAGGAGAGGGGCAGTGGGTTGGGGTCAGAGGGAGAAACTGAAGAGAGTAACAGGCTGTTTCTCCCTCTCCTGGAGGGGTAGAAACGAGGGAGTGGGAACATGCCTTAAGGGGTAGTCATTTCTCTAATGCCTTTCAATCCAGTGTCCTTATACTTAATAGAAAAGTCTAGTCCCAGGGCCCTGGGCAGGATTCTGGACTGAGGGAATGTGATGAATGAAGAAGGAGGAAGCCCTTTTTTGGCACCTTCTGGGGACTGGGGCAAAAAGGAGAAAGGAGTAGTAACTTTCTGAACCCAAACTGGGCTGGTGATGCACTTCGGGGTAAGGGCTCTGTTCCCCACCCCGGCTCTGACACGTTCCCTGGAAATGACTCTTCTTCCCTTGGTGGTAGGGCTTAGCATTCTTCACATGCAAAGGCAGTATTCTAGGTGTGCCAGTCCTGAGAGTTGGAGACAGCGGGTGGGGCTTGTTCCAAAGAGTAATAAGATAGGTGTGTGTGTCTGATGGCCAAGGCTTAGTGTATGATCAGGATCAGGGCTCAGTCTATGACTAAGGTCAAGACTTGGTCCATGGTCAGGATCAGGGTTCAGTCTATGACTAAGGTCAGGGCTCAGTTTATGACTAGGGTCAGGGCTCAGTGCATGGCCAGGACCAGGGCTTAATCAATTCTTAGGGTCAGAGTTTGGTCTATAACTAGGGTCAGGGCTCAGTCCACGGTCAGGATCAGGGCTCCATCCATGGTCAGGACCAGGGCTCAGTCTATGACTAGGGTCAGGGCTCATTCCATGGTCAGGACAAGGGATCAGTCTGTGATTAGAGTCAGGGCTCAGTCTTCAGGAATTGGATTTCTTTCACGCCATATACAATGGCAACATAGGCATTACAACCATTGCTCTAAACTCACCAAACGCCAGCCCAGGCATGAAATGGCTGATGTGAGAGGTGCCTCCAGGCTGGGGATAAAGAAGGGAGAGGGACAGACCGCACGTACCCACAGCCGACATCTCGGGCACAGATGCGTTGAACAGCCTGTGTGTGAACACAGGCCAGTTGTCATTCACATCATGAACCTTGATGGTGAAGCTGGAAGGAGACTCCAGGTTTCGGTTGCTGTCCTTGTCCACAATGAGGGCCACAAGGTGGTACTCAGAGATCTTCTCCCGGTCCAGCCTCTCAAATGCATACACGTCCCCTGTGTCTGCATTGACCCGGAAGACCTTGCCAACAGATTCTCCTTTAAGCACGTACTTGGCGTTCTTGCTGTTCACGCTCGACTTGATCTAGGAAAGAGGAAACACTAGCTGGGAATAGGCAGTGGTGGCCGTGTGTGTGTGTGTGTGTGTGTGTGTGTGCGTGAGTTATAATGTAAGCGGGCATGTACATAGGGTGTGTCTGTGTGCATGAATGTACATGTGCATGTGTGTGTGGGTGCACGTGAAGGGTCCTAAAGATGACAGCAAGGACATTTTTTTTTTTAAGAATTATTTATTTAATTATATTTATTAATGATTATTGTTTTATATTTGCTGTAGGGCAGGTGCATTCACCAGAAAGAGACAGAGAGGGAAAGTGAGAAAACAAGCCACCAGCTCTGGGCCTCAAAGCGCAGTCAACCATGTGGGAGTCCAACACCTTAGTCAGCATGTCACTTGCTGTCCCCGACACTGAAGTTTTTAACTAAAACCTCTGAATGGTCACCAGGTCCCTGCAAGCACCACGTTGGTGTGAGTTGCTGAGCAGTTCCCAATATGCCTAAAGTAGTGGCTGGGACAGAGTAGCTGCTTAGAACACATTTCTTAGTTTTTCTAAAAATTTTTAAATTTTGGGGGCAAGAGATTTTTGCTATAGGACGTGTGTGCTCGCTGGAGAGACAGAGACAGAGAGACAGAAAGTGAGAAATCACCCCACCAGGAGTATGGCCACGCCACAATCCCTTCTCCTCCATTCTCTTGGGATTTTGGGCACGCACACACATGTGCCTGGTGTGAGTTTTAAAACACAGAGTCCAGGACTTGAACTATGGTCAACCATATGGGAGTCCAATGATACAACCACTATGCCATCTGCTGGTCCCCTAAAGTTTTTTCAAAGTTTTGCCAGAGAGAGACTGAGCATGAGAGAGAAAGAGAGAAAGTGAGAAATTACCCCACAAGGGGAATGGCTATGCTGCAATCCCCTCTTTCTCTTCTTTGAATTCTGGGTATGCAAGTGTGTGCCCAGCATGATTTTCAAGCCACCAGGTCTGGGATTTGAACAGTAGAGTTGGTCATGTTGGATCCAACTGCTTTAACCTCCATGCCACTAGATGGCCCTAGAGTGCATTTTTGAGTGGAAGAATATACTTGGTGCCATTGGGGGGCAAGGGAAGCTTGTGCTTATAGAAGTCACTTAGCCTTCAAATCACTCTGCCTTGAAGTTGCCTCATCTGTAAAATGGAAATAACATTGTGTTGGCATTATTTTGCTCTAAGGAGTTAAGAAGAGTACTTTTGAAAATGAGTTCCAGGAAACCCTGGTCTCCTTTGCTGTTCTGTGCAAAAATGGCACCCCCACCAGAGATGTGCAGGAGTGGGATTACGGCAGCATGGTTTCGAGAGCCAATGTTGTAAGTTTTCACTAGTATTTATGAACTGGCTATTAAACACAGCTATTATTAAAAATTAAATTACAAATGAAAAAAAAACCTGAAAAAGATTAAATTATACAAACATACAGTGAAGTAAGCCATATTAAAAACGAAAGTAACAAATACTCAGAATTGATCACTTCCTTATGATTTTACCGTGTTCTAGAGGTTATTTATATATGTTGTATCAGTAAAAGGGGTCTTCAAAAAGTTAACAAAAAATGCATATTGCTAAAAAACTAAGGCCAGCAGGTGGTGTGGAGGTTAAGGCAGCTGGATCTTACATGGCCAACTATGTGGTTCGAGTCCCAGACCCAGGAGCTTGACAACACGCTGGGCATGTTTGTGTGCGTGACCCAAATCCCAAGATGAGAATGAAGGAGAGGGGATTGAGGCATGACCATCCTCCCTAGGGGTCCTTTCTCATTTTCTCTTTCTTTCTCACTTTCTCTGTTGAGTGCACATGCCCTATGACAATATATGAATAACGAATTAAATGAAAAAAAGAAAAAAGTAAAAACTATGCATGGATTTACTTTTTTTGTGTGTGCCAAAATAAACTTGTACTTTAATTCCATTTCTCATGAACTTTTTGAAGTCCCTTCTTTTGATGGAAATGCTAAATTCTGATGTGTTCTTGCATGTCTCCTTCCAACTCTGCTTTTAGTGACATCATGTTGGTAGCTTGAAATCAGACACGGTGACAGTATTTACACCATGGAAGCTGACAAATGCTGTAAGTCAGAATCCTTTTCCCTAGGGAGTCAGTTGTTGAGCACTTCTCAGCACACTGCTAGTTCTGGTCAATTTAGTTTTGGAATGGTACATAAAATGCACTGTTCTTGGAGATATGTGTATAGCCCTGCAGAAAAGAATTCTAATAAGCTTTAACTCTGAATCTCCCATACTTATTAGGCCACTGAACCATTCTTCTTTTAACACATACTATGAGTTTTAAAACACAGAGTCCAGGACTTGAACTACGGTCAACCATATGGGAGTCCAATGATACAACCACTATGCCATCTGCTGGTCCCCTAAAGTTTTTTCAAAGTTTTGCCAGAGAGAGACTGAGCATGAGAGAGAAAGAGAGAAAGTGAGAAATTACCCCACAAGGGGAATGGCTATGCTGCAATCCCCTCTTTCTCTTCTTTGAATTCTGGGTATGCAAGTGTGTGCCCAGCATGATTTTCAAGCCACCAGGTCTGGGATTTGAACAGTAGAGTTGGTCATGTTGGATCCAACTGCTTTAACCTCCATGCCACTAGATGGCCCTAGAGTGCATTTTTGAGTGGAAGAATATACTTGGTGCCATTGGGGGGCAAGGGAAGCTTGTGCTTATAGAAGTCACTTAGCCTTCAAATCACTCTGCCTTGAAGTTGCCTCATCTGTAAAATGGAAATAACATTGTGTTGGCATTATTTTGCTCTAAGGAGTTAAGAAGAGTACTTTTGAAAATGAGTTCCAGGAAACCCTGGTCTCCTTTGCTGTTCTGTGCAAAAATGGCACCCCCACCAGAGATGTGCAGGAGTGGGATTACGGCAGCATGGTTTCGAGAGCCAATGTTGTAAGTTTTCACTAGTATTTATGAACTGGCTATTAAACACAGCTATTATTAAAAATTAAATTACAAATGAAAAAAAAACCTGAAAAAGATTAAATTATACAAACATACAGTGAAGTAAGCCATATTAAAAATGAAAGTAACAAATACTCAGAATTGATCACTTCCTTATGATTTTACTGTGTTCTAGAGGTTATTTATATATGTTGTATCAGTAAAAGGGGTCTTCAAAAAGTTAACAAAAAATGCATATTGCTAAAAAACTAAGGCCAGCAGGTGGTGTGGAGGTTAAGGCAGCTGGATCTTACATGGCCAACTATGTGGTTCGAGTCCCAGACCCAGGAGCTTGACAACACGCTGGGCATGTTTGTGTGCGTGACCCAAATCCCAAGATGAGAATGAAGGAGAGGGGATTGAGGCATGACCATCCTCCCTAGGGGTCCTTTCTCATTTTCTCTTTCTT
Source organism: Tupaia belangeri chinensis (assembly GCF_000334495.1). Lineage (NCBI taxonomy): Eukaryota > Metazoa > Chordata > Mammalia > Scandentia > Tupaiidae > Tupaia > Tupaia belangeri. Next base: position 1,261,328 of record NW_006159972.1, on the reverse strand, counting down.
TCTCACTTTCTCTGTTGAGTGCACATGCCCTATGACAATATATGAATAACGAATTAAATGAAAAAAAGAAAAAAGTAAAAACTATGCATGGATTTACTTTTTTTGTGTGTGCCAAAATAAACTTGTACTTTAATTCCATTTCTCATGAACTTTTTGAAGTCCCTTCTTTTGATGGAAATGCTAAATTCTGATGTGTTCTTGCATGTCTCCTTCCAACTCTGCTTTTAGTGACATCATGTTGGTAGCTTGAAATCAGACACGGTGACAGTATTTACACCATGGAAGCTGACAAATGCTGTAAGTCAGAATCCTTTTCCCTAGGGAGTCAGTTGTTGAGCACTTCTCAGCACACTGCTAGTTCTGGTCAATTTAGTTTTGGAATGGTACATAAAATGCACTGTTCTTGGAGATATGTGTATAGCCCTGCAGAAAAGAATTCTAATAAGCTTTAACTCTGAATCTCCCATACTTATTAGGCCACTGAACCATTCTTCTTTTAACACATACTATTAATGTCCTATGGAATAAGATTTGGAAAATAATGTAAAGTAACTAGCACAGAATAGGACTCTCAATAAATGCAAGGTATTATTCATGATCCACAAGTTAAAGGATATTAAAAGGTTAGACTCTGAACATTCCATCTATAGAACCTTTGAAACAGAATATTAGGAACATAAAGTAAGAGCATTTCAAACACATAAAATGGCACTTTCATAGATGGTTCACATATTAGAATTCAATTTAATTCAGAAATATAAATTGGTTGTCTACAAGGTGCCAGGTCTCTCATGCTGGGAGCACAGAGGTAGCACTGGCTCTTGGACCTAGGTTTGAAACCCCACAGGCTGGGATTCTGAGGGAGAGTAGAATTTAAGAGTTGATGGAGCAAGAGCCTAGCATGAAAGTATCTAATAAGGACTCATCAGAAAGGCTGGAGGAGAACCAGGAAAGTGTCAGGTCTAAAGAGAGAAGGAGGAGAATCAAAAAGGGGGTGGTCAAATCCCTTGTGGTTTAGAGAGTGTTCCCAGAGTTTAGTAGCAGGGAAGTCATTGGAGTCCTTAGTGAGAACAGCAACAGTTGGGTGATTGAGTGAGAAACCACATATAAAAGCCAGAGAAGAGTGTGGAAGGTGAGAGTGGAGACAGGGAGTGAGGACCTTCCCTCTCAGGCAGGCAGCACTGTTAGCTGCAGGGACAGTGGAGACTCAAAGAGAAGGGACAGTCTAGGGCACTGGGTGAGTTGGAAGAATAAGATGGAAGTTTCAGACTTGGTTCTGGTGGGTGCATTAGAACCCACAAGGACAGGGGTGGGAGAACTAGTCGGCATGGCTCTATTTTATTGGCATTCTGCACACGATTTCATGTGAATCTAAGTTTCTGTTTTCCTTCCCTTCAGTTTTTTTTTTTTAATTAAATTGACTTTCGTTTTAAAACAGCTTCAGATTTATAGAAAAATCAAGAAGCTGGTGCAGAGAGTTCCTACATGCCTCCTTCCCTTTCCTCTAATATTCACACCTTACACTGCTGTAGCTCATTTGTTGTTATCAATGGACCAATATTGATACATTATTATTATTAACTCAAGTGCCTTACTTCAGTGGTCCCCAACATTTTGGCACCAGGGATTGGTTTCATGGAAGATGATTTTTCCATGTACTGGGGTGAGAGGGGAAGGGGAGAGGGATGGTTTATGAGAGCACTTGGCCTCCATCCCTTGCATGTGTAGTTTACAATAGGGTTCACACTCCTATGAGAATCCAATGCCCCTGCTGCTCTAACAGGAGGAAGAGTCAGGTGGTAATGTGAACAATGGGGAGTGGCTGTAAATACAGATGACGCTTTGCTCACTCACCTCCTGCTGTGTGGCCTGATCCTTAACACGCTGTGGACTAATCTGGAAGCTGGGGACCCCTGTCTAAATTTACAAAGATTTCCTTGCTTTCTTCCCCTCTTGTTCTTTTTCTGTTCCAGGGTCCCAGCAGGATACCAGATTGCAATCAGTCATCATGTTGCTTTAAGCCTCTCTTGGCTATGACAGTTTCTCAGACTTTCTTTCTTTCTTTCTTTTTTTCTTTTTTTAAAGTATGCTTGTTTCCTCTAAGTTTATTTATTTCTTTCTTGAAAGAGAGAGCCCCAGCAGAGTCCTCATGCAGGGGTCCACCCTCAACTTCAGCAAATCAGAATCTTGGGCACAAGGAGGCCCCAGGATGCAAACTCTGAACCTTCCCAGGAAGCCTCAGCATCATAGAGCCTTGTGTTACTGTTATACCATCACAGCTGGCCAGAGTTTCATTACGGACTGGATGGCCTTGACAGTTTTGGGGAACACTAGGCAGATGTTTTGTAGAAATATAAATTCCCTCTATTACAATGGCTTGGTGTTAGTTTCATGACTAGACTAGGGATTTATGAGTTTCTGGGAGTCTCCCCCCTTTCTAATATTGCTATATTAGAATCTGATGTCTCAATGCCAAAAGCCAAGCTGACCCATATTTGTGGTTTCAGAAGTTGTGCTGGGCTGATTCCCCTTGTCCACTCTGTAAACACAGGCTCCAGACTCTGACTTTGTCCTTTATAAACAGGGACTTTCTCTCCTGGATTTCACCCTTGGGAGCTTGGGATGATCCTTGAAACACTGTCTTGCCTCACACAAGTCCTTTGTTTCTTCCCAGGATGGGGACCACATATGGCCTCTCTGTCCCCAAGTCCCATGCCACATGCCAAGCAAGTGCTGTTGCAGGTGATGGCAGGCCTAAGGACTTCCTGCTGTCTTGAAAGGTCACCCTGTCAGGGGTACGCATGTCATAGGTGGCCCCCGCTTTCTGCTGGGTCTGACTCATCCCACAGGCAGGCTGACTCAGGGCATATTTATCCCATGGGGAAGGATGTAGGTGGGTTGATGACATCTTCCCCTATGACACAGAGCTCACATTCTTGTTGGGAGTCAGGGACCCCCTGTTCTCCTAGGGCTCTGTCCTGGTCTGACCATATGATCCGGCCAAATGTCTTCTCTTCTGGGTGGCCAGGCTGAAGATTTAAACTCCCCAGCCATTCTTGGTAGTCAAAAGAGTCCATGGCATAGCCAGCCAGAAGTGGTTGGGGCTGAGTGGATCCTACTCCTTCTTTTGGCTGCTAAGGTATCTCTGGTACCAAAGCCAGACTGGACCCTTCCATCCAAGTGTATTCTCCAGCTTTTTTCTCTATTACCAGAGAGTATCCCCATCGCCACAATTTACTGGGTTCTTTGTATTGTTTTTAGATTTTTGTCATAGGGGATGTATGCTTGCCAGAGAGAGATAGGGAGACACAGTGAGAGGGAAAGTGAGAAATCACCTCCCCAGGTGGGATAGCCATGCTACAATCCCTTCTCCATTCTTTCTTGGGATTTTGAGCATGCACGTGTACCCAGCATGATTTTTTTTTTTTTGAGAGAAATTTTTGCTATAAGGTGTGTGTGTGTGTTCACTGGAGACACAGAGACAAAAAGACAAGAAAGTGAGAAATCACCCTCCCCAGGGGGAATGGCCCCAGCACAATCCCTTCTCCTCCATTCTCTTCTCAGGATTTTGGGCATGCATGCACATGTGCCCAGTGTGAGTTTAAGCTATAAGTCTGGGACTCAAACCACAGTTGACTACGTGGGAGTCCAGCAACGTAATCATTACACCATCTGCTTATCCCACCCAGCATGAATTTTAAGCCTCCAGGTCTGAAACTCAAACCATGGTCTGCCGTATGGGAATCCAGTGGCATGGATTAACCATCATGCCACCTGCTGGCCCTCAGGGGTTCTTTTATTGATGTATCCTGCCCCTCTAGACCAGAGTGGGAGCACTATTTCTATCAATGTTCAGAAGGTAAATATTTTCGACTTTGTGAGTCATTTTGTGGATCTTTGTCATAACTGCACACCTTTGCCTTTGTTGGATGAAAGCTGCCACCAAGTAATGAATAGATATGGCTGTGTTCCAATAAAACTTTATTTAGGGACCAGCAGTTAGCGTAATGGCTATGTCGCTGGACTCCCACGTAGTCGACCGCGGTTTGCGTCCCAGACCCGGTGGCTTAAAACTCACGCCGGGCAAGTGTGCGTGCGTGCCCAAGATCCCGAGAGGAGAATGGAGGAGAAGGGATTGCAGTGTGGCCATTCCCCTTGGGGGGTGATTTCTCGCTTTCTGTCTCTCTGTCTCTCTCTGTCTGTCTGGCGAGCACACACGCCCTATAGCAAAATAAACCTCTTCAAAAAACAAACAAACACACACACACACAAAAACCCCAAAACTTTATTTACAGAGCTAGGTAGTGGGTGAGATGTGGACTGCAGGTGGCAGTGTGCCAACCTCTGCTCTGGACTGCCAGCTCTGTTGGTTCAGGAACCATGTCATTCCAGTACCCCGTGCAGTGCTTGGAACTGCTCTTCCGTTTCTAGTACCTTAATGTGTTCTTTCCTGTAACCAATGTTTTAGATACCAAGAAGCTGACGTGAGATTTTATTGCACTAGAAAGAAACTTCGTTCTTTACTGAAAGCTCTCAAAATACCTAGAACCATCTAGCTGTCTTTGAGTGTGGAAATTCTGCCATTGGGGCCATCCCTTTGGAGTGGATGACATTGATTTGACATCAATGACAATTTGACATGGTAAGATAATTTAGCAATCACTTAAATTAGCTCCAAGCTCTAGAAAGATAGATATGGACACTTAAAAAAAAAGTTTCTTTCTTTCTTTCCTCCATGACCGAAGGGGAGGAGGGAAAGGGGAAGAGGGACAGGGAAGGAAGAAGGGAGAAAGAGAGAGGGAGAGAGAGAAGAGGCAGGATCTCGACACTGAGACCCAACTCTAGGTCCAGTCAGTCTCTTATCACAGGCACGTGTGTGCCTAGCATATTCAGAGAGGTCTCCAGACACAAATCTGGAACCTTCCTATGAGGATGGACACATTTTAAAGGAAGAGCAAGTGAGAGTCAGAGCCTAGGCACTGCCTTAGAGGGCAGGCTTGAGTTAAGTACCTCATGAGTTTTCTGGAGTTTGGGGAACTGTGTGGGGTCACAGGGAACCAAGAAGGGACTTTCTAAGAGAAAGGGATTTTTGAGGGGATTCAGAGGTATAAACCAGAGTTGAGAAATGATGGTCTGAAGGATTAACTTTGTTACCAGCACAATTTTGTAGAAGGCTGCTCAGACTTTTCCTGACCTCTAAAATGGGAACATTGAGTAGCAGCCTTGGCTAGTTCTGCCCTATTAGCTGTATCTAGTTTATTAATCAAGGTTTGGAAGAAAATGGACAATAGCGTTCACCATTATCTCTGCCTCCTCCACCATCATTACTACCACCACCACCATCACTTCCATGACTACCACCACCACCATCACTACCACCATCACCTCCCTAGTCACCATTATCATTTCCATGACCACCAGCAACACCACCATCACCTCCATGATCACCACCAGTGCCATCACCACAACCACCTACTGCTTTACCATCACTACCACTACTACCATTACTACCTTCACCTTTACTACCACTGTCAACCCATGATCACCACCACTACCACCACCACCACCATCATCAAACCACAATCATTACCACTGTTATTTCCCTCATCATTATCATCTCTTTTATAACCATCACCATCATTACCATGGTCACTTTCACCACCACCACCATTACCATCATCATCATCACTATCACCATCAACTCCACAATCACCATTACCACATCATCAGCATCATTACCATCATCACCACCACCATCACTACTGTTCCCCATCTACTCCTTTATCATCACCTTTGCCTTCTCCATCATCACTGCCATTGACACCCTTGTCAACCAATACCTCCCACCACCACCACCACATCTACAATTTTGACCATCTTTATCACAATCATCACCCTCACAGCCATCACCTCTACGCCTACAGTTACCACAATATTCATCACCATCTTTATCACGTTTACCTCCACTACCGTCACCATTACTAGGGGCAAGCTGCTAATGGCTTCTCCTGCCCCGGAATTTCCTGGGACCCAAGCCTTACCTTGCCCACATAATGTGGCAGCGAAGTGTTCTTCTCTTCATCAATGTGCATCTGGTTCCAAATCCAATCTCTCTTTTGGCGCCAGTGGATGGGCAGCATGCCGGAGATGTCTAGGTAGGCAGAGTTAGCACCTATTACTGCGATTGCAGCTGCTGCCAGCAGGCCCAGGCAGGTGCCTAATGTGGCAACCAGCATCATGAACTTCTTCCCAGGAGGGACAGATCTGGGGGAAGAGGAGAGAAACCATCAGGGTATGGTGGTCGCTGCCCTAGATATTAGCACCCTAGCTCCGTCCCTGAAGGACTGTGCTCCCTTCATCTGCTCACTCCTTCACTCTCTGCTGACACCAGCTGAACCAACCCCCTGCCTGCCCATGATGAACTCTGAGTCTGGGAGGGGAAACAATTCTAACTTCTGTGCCACATGTGCTAGGATGGAAACAAGCGCAGGGAAATACGGAGGGCTGTAGGGAAGGCTTCCAAGAGGAGGGACTGATGCTGATGGCAGGCCTAAAAGCCCATGCAGTGGGAGGGCAGCAGGTGGCGTGGTGATTCAGGTGCTGGACTTGCACATGGCCAATCGCAGTTTGAGCCCTGGACCTGGTGGCTTGAAACTCAAGTCAAGTGCCTGTATGTGGTTGCCCAAAATCCCAAGAGGAGAATGGAGGAGAAGGGATTGTGGTGTGGTTGGTCATCCCTCCTGGGTGATTTCTCACTTTTCCTTTCACCATCTCTCCCTGGTAAGTGCATGTGCCCTATGGCAAAAACCCAAAACAAACAAACAAAAAACCAAAAACCAAAAACCAAACCAAAACAAAAGACAGCCTATTCAGTGGACACTCGGGTTATGCTCAGGAAACTGAGTCGCACAGATGTTAAGTTCATGCTGGGTAAGTGGTGACATTGGGAATGGAACCCAGATGTCTGCTTTCAATAGTTAACTTTTATTGAGCTCTTATTATTATATGCCTGACACTGTTCCAAGCACTTCATATATGAGGGGACTTCAGAAAGTTTGTGGAAAAATAGAATTAAAGTACAGGCGTATTTTGGTGCAAAAAGTTGAAGTTCATTCATAGTTTTTTATAATATGCATTTTCATTAACTTTTTCAAAATTAATTATTTTATTTTTACATTTCCCACAAACAGTTACTTTACATATCAAAAAATTTTTGCTCATACTCCATAGTTCTTGACCATTAATAAACAATTTTTTTTTTTTTTTTAGAGAGGTTTTTGCTATCGGGTGCATGCGCTCTCCAGAAAGCGAAAAACAGAGAGACAGAAAGTGAGAAATCTCCCGCCCGGGGGATGGCCATGTGTCCTCCATTCTCCTTCCAGCATGAGTTTAAGCCACCAGGTCCGGGACTCAAACTGTGGTCAACTACATGGGAGTCCAGTGACATAGCCATTATGCCAACTGCTGGTCCCAATAAACAACTTGCAAAATTTCAAAATACTAAATTTTAAAGATAATGTTTAAAATATTTCTTATAATTTTGTATAATTTTGTTTGTGACTCTATAACAACAGAGACAGTATGGTTTTAAATGTTTTTGAGAAAATATTTACATGTCAGCTACTCAAATTGTTGAAAAGCAAATGCCCAGCACACAAGTCACACATAAACCTTCTCAACTGAGCCCTGCCCAAGTATTCTGTGATAGACCATCTGCTAGTAAAGATCAGTCTCATTTTCTGCCTTCAAAGTATTTCTCAAGATAATCCTCTGGTGTGGTTACTTTTTTGCAATCGCTACTGATTACAATCCTGGACTGGAAAAGTCCAGGTTATTTTATGTTATAAATTCTTTCATATATCTTCTCTAATCCTCTCTGCCAAGCAGAACTATTTATGATACCAGGCCCTCTTTCTTAGAGCTTCTGTTAGCTTACTTGAGATCCACCTTAGTTCCATAGTTTTCTGATT
>NW_006159972.1:1211179-1253092 GCF_000334495.1 Tupaia belangeri chinensis | reverse complement strand
CGTTTAAATCCTGGAAGTTAACATTCAACATTATCATTGATATTTCTTGTCCCTAGCATTAAATTGGTCCTTTTCTTGGTTGCCTTTTGTTCTCTTATTTCTTTATGTGTCTTTAGTTTTCCTGGTAGAGCACTCCTTTCAGAACTTCTTGAAGAGTGGGTCTGCTACTGGCAAATTCTTTCAGGTCTTGTTTATCTGAGAATGTTTTTTATCCTTTCTTTCCATGTAAAAGAAATAGTATTCTTGGTTGAAACTCTTTTTCGCTTAACACTTTGAATATATTTTTCCATTCTTTCCTTGCTTGCATGGTTTCTGATGAGAGGTCTGAGGTTAGCCTGATGGGATAACCTTTATAAGTAACCTGACATTTCTTTCCTGCCAATTTTAGTATCTCGTCTTTGTAGATTTGGCTAGTGTGGCTATGATGTGCCTTGAGATCTTCTTGGGTTGATTCTATTAGGGGTTCTTTGTATTACTTGGGTCTGGATATTTGAATGCCTCTCTAGATTTGGAAAGTTTTCTTCCAAGATTTTATAGACTAGATTATCACTGCCCTTATTAGTTTCCTCACCTTCTGGGATACCGATTATCCAGATGTTTGGGCGCTTAGTGCTGTCTAGTATGTCTCGTATAGTATTCTCATTTTTTTTTGGTTATTTTCTCAGTTTTTTGGTTGTGTTTTCTAGATCAGACGTTTTGCCTTCAACATCCAAGATTCGATTTTCTGCACGGACTAATTTGCTTTTAATAACTTTTGAGGGAGGTTTTGATTTCCGGAATGGCAGCCTTCATCTCTAATAGCTCCATTTGATTCTTTTTTTATGGTATGTATTTCCTCTTTCAGTTCATGGAAGAACTTCAACACCTTCTGGAACTCGTTGTCTCCTTTCTCCTGCTTCTTCTGGAGTTCATTACCTCTCAGCTCTTGCATCTCATTTATTTCGTCACTATGAATATTCTGAATTCTCTATCAGACATTTCCAGGAATTCTGCTGTACTGTCTGTGGATGATGAGGGATTGTTCTTTTCCCGTAGGGGGTAGATATTTTCTTGGTTTCTCATGTTTCTTGTGCCTCTGCCGTGGTTTCTGGTCATTCTGTGACAAAATCTCTCCTCCACTGTGCCTGTCTGAATATTTCGGGAGTCTAGAAGATGGAATTTAGAGCATAGCTTCCCTGAACAGGCCAGGACACACCTCAGCTTTAAAAATCCATTTTCATAAACTTTTTTGAAGACCCCTTGTATGTTATCTCATTTAAACCTTCCACTAACCCTCAGGGTTGGTATAGTTGTAACTCATTTTACAGATGAGCTGAGGAACAGAGCGGTTTGGTAACATTCCTGAGGCCACTGAGACTGGAAGGAGCATGCCAGGATTTGAACCAAGTCTGTCTGGCTCGAAAGTTCAGACTCTTTCCTATGCCTTCCCTTGCCCCAACAGTGCTACAGGTGGGATTTAAAGGTTCCTCTGAACACACATAACTCCTCTCCTCCCCCCACCAGCCTGAAAGCCCCTTTGGCAGCTGTGCTTTGAAGTTGTCTTCGGAAGGTTCTTAGAAAAACCCAAGTGCCTCAGCCACTCATCCCAGCTCTCACAGGAAGCCTTGAGCTTAGGAACTGTCACATGGCAAAGGTGGGTTGGGTGGGGGGTGGAGAGGTTGGGCATGCAGGACTGGGGGGCCATGAAAAATAGAAACATTGGATCCTCTGTTCAAAAGTGATTAAGAATTAAAAAGAAATTGTCTGTTTATTTGATTTCATTTGTTATTACTATCTTTTAATTTGACCAGAGAGAGACAGAGACAGAGAGAAAGGGAGAGTGAAAAAGCAAGCTACCAGTTCCAGGACTCAGAATCGAGCCACCACGCCACCTGCCGGTCCCCAAAGATTATTAAAAATTTCAAGATGACGAAGAACATTAAGCCAAGCAAGTGACCCTTTTAAATGCAGGCCCTGTGCAGTTGCACAGGCTGTATGCCCTTGAAGGCAGCCCTGTGGGTTAGGGATGTGGGTCACCTAGTGATCAAGGCCTGGCTTCATCCCTAATTCCAGGAACAGGAATTTTCTTCTCTACACTGCGGTGGATGGATATCATGACCTTGATCCAAACCATGCCCTTTCAGCCCTGACCCCATCTGTCCACCCATCTAGGGTCCCTGGGTCACCGACCTGTGGCCCTTGGAATGGTGTCAGGAAAGGAGGTACGTGGATGAGAGTGAGAATCAGGGCTCATTCCTGGAGAGAGACGAGGACCCACAGAGGTGACATCTTCCCTTGGCTGTCCCTTGTCCCGGCCCAAGGGGGAGGCTGGACTCATATATCGCAGGGGGTTTCTAAACTCGGATAACCTTTCCTCTGAGCCACTGGCGCCAGGATGGCCTCAGTGAGGGCCCAGGGTGTCTGTGCTGGGCCAGCTGACCTCTGACCTGGCCAGTTGGGCCTGCTGACTTTAGCACTCAGCCCTTCCTCTGGCTCAGGAGGAAGTAGACTCCCAGGAGCGGGGGATGGGTCCAGAATACAGGGGGCAGGTGCCTGGAGAAGGCCCTGCCCCCTCTGGGCCTTCATTTCCTCAGCCACAAATGAAGGGGTCAAACTGAGAGAAACTGGTGCCCTTGGAGGTAGGATGGTCCTGGCAGGAGGAAGGCAGGGGAAAACAGTTTGGAGGAAGAATGAGGCTGGAGTCCCAGGCAGGAAGCTGCTCCTGACGCAGGGGAGGCGGTGGGCGTGCCCTCTGCCCCAGAGTCCCTGGGCCCTGGTCCTGTGGGTCATTTCCTTCTTTGCCCAGAAAGGAATTAAGTCTTGATTCTTTCTTCCCCCCTCAAGTAAGAAGTGACTCAATGAGGATAAAATAAAACAAAGAGAATTGAAAATTGAGAAACAGGGAGAGAAAGTTCTCAGGCCTCTGGACAGGGCAGGGTTGAGAGCCCAAGCACTGAGTGGATAGCAATCGAGCGCCTATCGTATGCTGTACTGGGGTACTCACCAGAGACTGGGGAACAGTGGTGAGTGAGACAGCACCTGCCCTCAGGGAGTGCAGGCTGTGGAGAGAGGAAAACAGGAAAACATCCGCTAGTGATTGGTTTCTAGGGGATGGCAACGTGAGACACGCTAGTGAGAGGGCTGCCGCTGAGACAGCCAGGCCAGGGGAGGCGTCTTGGGGAGATATGAAAATCATCCTGTGAGTGTCAGCCACAGGGATGCAGAGGAAGGAAGGGAATTCCAGGCAGAATATCAGCAGGTGCTCTGGCCCTGAGATGGAAATCAAAGGATGTATTTGAGAAAGTCTCTTGGGTCAGATAGAAATGGAGCAGGCAGTGGGGTGCAAGAAGAGGTGGTGACGTGGGCCAGTGCGATAGATTGACTGATGGCTCCCCAAAACACTCACGTCCGAATCCCTGCTACCTGGGACTATGTTACCTTACACGGCTAAAGAGACTTTTGGCAGATGTGATCACAAAGGTTCTTGCCATGGTGGGGATTATCCAGGATTAGGGCTGGACCCAATGCAATCGAGGTGCTTAGAATCGGAAAAGAGGCTGTGAAATAGGAGACTGAGGCTTATGAGGGAACCCAGTGGGGTCTAGAAGCTGGAAAAGACAAGGGCATGGATTGTCCCCTCTGGTCTCCTAAAAGAATGCAGCCCTTAGCTCACTGGGACCCTTCAGACTTCTGACCTCCAGAACTGTAAGATAATAGAGACATTGGCATGGCAGCCCGCAGGCCCCACTGCTGGGATGTAATTACAGCTTAATGGGAGATTTCTTGCCACCCGGTCTGTCTTCATTTTCCCTCCTTCCCGAGATCCAGGCGCAAGCCACACACAGCTCTAGCCTCTTTGGCTTCACAGGTGGCAGGGACATGGTTACAATCGCCAGGTCTTCGGTGTACAGGATCTCGAGCGTACTGTTTCATTGCTGTGTGGCTGTGGGCTAGGCACTTTGCCTCTCTGAGCCTCAAAGTCATCCTTTGGACAATGGGAACATTAGTATGATCTCTTAGGGTCATTTTCAGGCCTTAATTAAGAAGTCTGCAATATGGGGACCAGCAGATGGTGTAATGGGTACGTTGCTGGACTCCCATGTAGTTGACCGGGGATCAAGTCCCAGACCTTGTGGCTTAAACTCATGCTGGGTGCGTGTGCGTGCGTGCCCAAGGTCCCGAGAGGAGAATGGAGGAGAGGGATTGTGGCATGGCCATGCCCCCTGGGGGTGATTTTTTGCTTTCTGTCTCTCTGTCTCTCTCTGTCTTTCTGGTAAGTGCATACACTCTATAGCAAAAACCTCGCAAAATAAATAAACAAATAAATAAATAAATAAAAAGAAGAAGTCTCCAATGTGGCCAATGAAGAGTAGCTAAGGGGTCAGCAGGTGGCCTGGTGGTTGAAGCTCTGCATTCCCATATGGCCAATGACAGTTTGAGTCCCAGACCCTGCAGCCAGAAATCATGCCAGCACGTGTGCATGCATGTCTAAAATCACGGGAGGAGAATAAAGAAGAAGGGATTGTGATGTGGCCATCCCCCTCGGGGGTGATTTCTTATTTTCCTTCTATGTCCTTCTCCAGTGACTACATGCGCCCTAAGGCAAAAGTTAAAAATAAAAAAAATGTAGCCATAAAAGAAGCCTCAGTGATTCTTAACGACACTCTGGTGCTGCCCTGAGTGGTCTCACTTGTTCTTGTTCTCTAACACCTGATCATACGGTCGGGGGATTTGCAGGTCATTCTGTTTTCCTTCTCTCCCTCCACCATCTGCTCTGTGTGAAGGAGACTACCCCCAAGTTCCAGCTCTGGCTTCTGGTTAGGTTTGCCTTTCCGGGATGGTTGATGGTGGCCCCATCTCTGCTTTGGGGGCAGTTCTGAATGGGTAGGGTGGGTCCTGTGTGCCTTCATTGGTCTGAGATGGCCTCGGGTACCTCATTTTAGACGGTCAAATGTGGCCCAACGCTTCTAGTACACAGGCACACAGTCCAGGCGTGCAGGAGAGCCTTGAAGAATCTGGGGGCAGCTGGCCCCCACCTTGCTGGGATGGGAGTTGTGAGCTCAGAGGCTCTCAGAGTCCAAGTCTCTATCTGCAGAGGTGAGGCCACTGGAGCCAGAGCTCAGATACCTGGGTGGGCCAGGGGACCGAGAGGTGGCTCCGAAGGCCAAGCCCCCTGAGTAGCCACGGAGAGCAAGACACTGTCCCGTGGCTCTGTCCGAGCCCCTCCACTTACCTGTCTGGGTCTCCACTGCTTGGTGAGCTTCCAGACAGAGCCCCAGTTCATTCTCGGGAAGCCCCCTGCAGCCCCAGGCCAGGCCACACTTTCCCGGCCTCTGCACTTGCTGTTCTCTCTTCTCTGTTTGCATTTAGACCACACGTCACCCCTCCTTCAAGGTCCCCTCTAAAACCCTGGGTTACACAATCACTCAGCACGCATTTACTGAGCATGTACTGCATGCCAGGAACAGAGCTACATGTGAGGAGTGAACACAGGCTCCACTCCATCTTACATTCTCGGGGCCAAGCTGGGGTGTTGGGCTTATTGAACAAGATGCAGGGCCCTGGGGGTGGGAAACGGAGGCACACAGCATCCTCAGGTCACATGGACCCCCCGCAGCTGCAGCTGTGTCTATATGAATGCTCACCCTGTGTGCAGGTCTCTGCCCTGCCGACCCCACAGAGGCCCTTCCCTGTGGGCCACCACTCTGCTCCCACCCAGCACACGCCTTCAGCCAGGATAAGATCTGGCAGCCGAGCCCAGCTCCAGGGCAAACCTCTGAGGGAGGATGGGACACTCCGTCCCAGCCCAGCCTCCTGCAGGTTCTGGACTGCGGCCCAGAGGCCTGGGTCAGGGATGGGGGGCAGGGCAGTGGGAGGAGCAGGACCAGGACACATAAGAGGAGTATGGGGGGCAGGGTGTGCTGGAGCCCCAGCTCCCTGTGTGGCCTGGGCAGTTCCCCCACTGTCTTCTCACTCCCTACCTGAATCTCAGAGTAGGACAGGATGGGACCCACTGGTCCTCAATCTCCTCCAGGGACTCCCAAGTTGTCCTCTTGAGCCCTAGCCTTTGTAGCTGGCCTGGGCAGCCGAGATACTGCAAGATGAAGGGTGAGGCTCCGGTATCCTCGGGGTGGGGAGGCCAGGCTGCTCTGAGCCGACTCCATGGTGCTTTGTCCTGGTTTGTACTTCGGTGTGGCCCTGGGACCTGCGTCCCTCTCTCAGGGTTGTGCCAACAGCCTCCCTTCTCCCCATCCCCTGGTGGCCATTCCTCCCTGGATCCCCCTTCCCCACTGGATGAAGTGTAGTCCCTGAGCTCACCTTCAAGGCCTGGCGCGGTGTGTCCCCTGCCCATCCTCCAGCTCTCCTCTCCCTCTCCCTGCCCCTTCCAGACATGAGAACTAGAAGTTTCTGGAATGTACAGTGCTCTCTCTCTCACCAGATGGCTTTTTGCATAGGCTTTTCCCTCCGTCTGGAATGCTCTTCGTTGCTGTGTTCTCTGTATGAACACTTCACCTCCTTCTAAGCCTTAGACTCCTCCTCCATGAGGTCTTCCAGGTGCCCCCAGCACAGCCTCCAGCTCCTGGCCTGAGCGTCCTGCCCAGGCAAGTTCCAGGTCTGAGTCTTCCCTTATCCCGGCATCTGGATGCACAAACTCAAGGCCCCAGACCTGCGGGTGTCAAGGTCCCTACTGCTGCCTCATTTAAGCCTGCATAATTGCACCTTGGGTGGTCAGAGTCAGTGCAGTTGTTAGTATAACGCAAAGAAGATAATCGCTGTGCCCAAATGGCTATTCATGTCATTAGACACACCAGTGGCCCTTCATATTGTCACAAGCACCTCCATCAGGATTTCAGTCCTTTGAGTATCTTACTTGAGAGTCTCCAGGTAAATAGACACATGACCCTGAGCAAGAACCTCTTACCATAGGGCCAGAATCAGGTTGTCCCTGGCTCCTTCCCACACCCAAGGCAGACATCACTAGTCAATCAGTGTTCCTGCCCACTGAAGTCGAACTCAGCCCCTGAATCTTCAGTATGGTCTTTGAGGTAGAGATGGCTCGTCAGACCAAGTTTATGATTTGAAACAGATTTGTTCTCCAGAGTCATCCTATCTATTTCCTTGTCTCCTGAGGGACAGCTCCAAGCTTCAGGGAGAGAATACCTACCCTAGGATACCTTTTCCAGCCTCCTCTGGGCTTCCTGATTTTTAAAATCAGCAGAGGGCAGAGAGAGACAGAGAGACAGAGAGCATCTCTCTCAGTGGGATACGGTCACACTGCAATCCCGTCTCCTCCATTTGTCCATTCTGTTAGGATTTGGGGTACACAGACACTCACACCCAGTGTGTTTTTCTCTTTTTTTTTTTGAGAGATATTTTTGCTATAGGGCATATGCCCTCGCTGGAGAGACAGAGAGACAGAGAGCATCTCTCTCAGTGGGATACGGTCACACTGCAATCCCGTCTCCTCCATTTGTCCATTCTGTTAGGATTTGGGGTACACAGACACTCACACCCGGCATGAGTTTAAGCCACCATGTCTGGGACTCGAACCGTGGTCGACTAAGTGGGAGTCCAGTGATGTAAATATTTCGCCATCTGCTGGTCCCCCGAGTGTGTTTTTTAAGTCACAGAGACTGAGGTTTCAACCACAGCTGGCCAGGTGGGATTTGGCTCCCTTAACAACTAGGCCACAGGGCCGGCCCAATGCTCCTTGACTTTACTGGGCTCTGGGGCAGTGGGGGCAACAGACTGAGCCCCACGCACCTGCCTGTTTGGAACTGCCAGGGGAGTGGAGCGGTGTAGCTGTGCCCATCCCTTGCTCTCTCTGTGAAAGAGGCAAATGGCTGCCTCCCTGGGCAGGAGGATTTGATGAGAACAGGGTGCGAGGCCAGCCCACAGTGAGCGGTCAAAAAGTGTACGGGGACCTTAACCCCCTCTACCCACCCCCTGGGCTGGCAGCTGACTGCAGACTCACACCTGACCTCATTTCCTGGTCCAGCCTTGCCCACCTCCTATTCCTCCCGCTCCTCTGCAGGAGGAAATCTCATTCACCGTCTGCCTGGTCCCGCCCCGTGGGCCCTGCTTCCTCCTCTTCCCAGTGTCTGTACCCACCAGGATCTGACTGCTGCTCTGGGGCCCGAGGCAGATAGTCTGGAGAGCTCTGAATGAGTTGAGGGACCAGTGGGTCTATTCCCTGCCCTACAGAGATGGGAAGACTGAGGTGTAAGTTATGGAGGGGCTGCCCAAGGCCTCCCAGCATCTGGAGCTCCTGTTCTTCCTCCAGGAAGGCACCTATGATTTCTCCTCCCAACACCAGCTTGTACCTGGGCTATGATGGGCTTTTTCATATCTCCCCAGCCAGAGGTCAGGGCTGTCCTAGAATGTTCCTTCCCCAGGGTCATTGGACTCCTGGTTTGCCTTTGTGTCCACTTCTGTGGCCTGAACTGCCTGGCGTGTCCCCTCTGGAGCGACACTATGGAGAGTGCACAGGCTGGGGGTCAGAGAGGAGGGCTCCCCATCTCCTGCGTCTCCCTTACACGGGCTGTGTGACCTTGGGCTGGCTGCTCCCCCCACCCTCAGCCTTGGTGGTCCCACTGGTCAAGTGGGAATCCTTGTAGTAGTTTCAGAATGGCCGAGGGGGTGCAGAGAAGTGAAGGAGGTGCCAGGAACGGCTCCTTGTGGGCGAGGGGTCTGGGGTTTTCCCTGGGATGGTGGCCACCATGTTCATTGTGTGTCCCCGACGCAACAACGGAGTTGAGTCATTGGACTTTGGGAGAAAATACGCGTGGCCCCCTCTGGCTTCCTGCCTCATGTCCGGCCCTTGTTCAGTAGCACAATGGGTCTGGCTGAGATGGCAGGGAAGGCATTTTAACCCCGTGGAGGCCAACAGATGCCTCTCCTCCCCCACCACAACAAGGTGGCAGTTCCTGCCCCTTGGGGGTCACCTACTGCCCTCCAGCTGGGGCCCACAGAGGGCAGCACTCAGGCCAGACAGCGGAGAGTTCTGCGGCTCCCACCTCCTGAGAGTGAACCAAAGCTCCTGTCCTGGACCTGGTGGCCCACAGTGTCACCAGCCTTCCTGCCGCTTTGCCGCCCCTCCCTGCTGTACGGAATCCTTGGCCACACAGACTTTCCAGGCTCTCCTTGCCGCTGAGGTGCCCTGTGGCCCCGGGGTGCCTCCCCTCCTGCTGGGATGCTGTCTGCTCCCACACACATCCTGGGGGGAAGGGAGCCAAGACAGTGGGCTCAGTAGGTGCTCAAAGGAGGGTCTGAGTAGACATCTGACACCTGCCACTCCCCCGACCCCCCTCGCCCCATCACTTGCTGGGCCACTGACGCTTCACTGACATGGGAGCCGTGATTGTGCCTGGGAGGGGTGTCTAAACGTTTATGACATCACAGCTATGGTCAGCTCTGGGGTAGCAGGTCCATTCAGCCGCCCCTGCAGACAGACTCCCCTGCTCCGAGCCATTGCCAGGGCACAGATAAGGAACCCAAGCCACGGAGAAGTCGCGGGGTGCTGGAAAGAACCTGGGCTTTGGGGTATGAGCTCCTGGTTCCAATCTCCATTCCAACTTTTCTCCAATCTCAGTTGCCTCTGCTGAGATATGCAGAAAGACTTTGTCCCCCTCGTGGGGTTGCTGGCAGTAGGGTATGGAGCCCCATAGTTGGGTAGTGTTCTCTGTTCACCATTTCTAGTCCCCCCCCCATGCCCGAACCGCAAAAAGGATCACTCTCCCTATCGTTCAGACAAGCAGGCTGAGACTGGAGACTCGGGGTAACTTTCCCGAGGTCACACTGAAGCGAATGGTGGAGCTGCACCCAGGTAGACTGCCTGCAGCCAGCTCTGTTCCCGGCCACCTGCCTTCCAGGCCTCCTGGGGACTTCCCGACTGTGCCGGCTGCCGGGGGTATCTGGGTACTGGGGGTGGGGAAGCACATTGCCAGCCCCTGTGTTGTTTGGGCAAGTGGGGAGGGGATTTCACAGGCAGGGCCTCTGGGGCCTAGAGCCAAGCCTCAGCTTGCCTGTCTCAAAATGGGGGCTCCAGTTGACAGAGAGGGAGTGAGGTCAGAGATCCCTCTCAGGGCTTCTCCCCAAATCCCACACAGAGACTTGGGGGCTAGGGATAGGGGGTAGGGGCAGGGGAGCTAATGTCAGGTCTTGGTAACTCCTTTCCCATAGGGGAAGAGGCACCAGGGGAAGCCTAGGCCCGGGCTACAGTCGTTTGCCCTGGCATGCTGGGTGACTTGACAGAGTCCTGCCTTCTCTGAGCCTGGCACTCATGGGGGCCACTGGGTCCTGGGGTCACGCCAGATAGGAGAGTACGCCTGGGGAGAGCTGAGCCCTCACCCCTCCCTGCCCCTCAGCCTGAGATGCCCATGGCCCCAGTGTGGAGTGTCCTTTCCCGGCCGTGCTCTGAGCTGGGGAGGAACCCAGTCCAGCCTCAAGGATCTGCTCCCCGCCGGACCCCAATGACATCGATTCTACAGATGGGGAAGCCGAGGACCTGCCCACCTTAGGCACCCACCATGAGTCTGGGGTGCAGTGGACTGCGGGCCCCCCTACTCACCGTGCCCGTGGCTGAGGGGTGTTTCTCTGCTGTCAGGCTGTCTGTCCAGGGCTGAGTGTGGTTGTGGGGCTCTGTGTTGCTGGGCTAACCGCCTCTGGAGGGGCCGGCTGCAGATAGGCAGGCCCCACGGTGGGCGGCCAGCTCAGCCCAGTCAGACTGTCCCCATGGACACCTAGCCCTGGGCCAGCTTAGGATGCTCAACTCTGAGCCCAGCTCTGGGCCTTAGCCCTGGGCCTTGGCCCAGCACCTGTCAAGGGCTGGCTACGGGTACTCTGGGCCGGAACCATCACATATGCCCCCACCCCTGGGCCCCCCAAAGGCAGGTGTCATCGCTCCCATTTTACAGCCCGGGAAGCTGAGGCTCAGAGGGTTTAAGGCCCTTGTCCACTCGAATGGGGTCAGCCTAGCCCCAGAGTGTGCTCTTCTATGGTGACCTTGTGACATACTTTGGGGAAGGGTGCCATGTTAAAGGTGATGGAGACATGAGGGCTGGGGTGGAAGGGAGAAGGGCAACAGGCATCAGCTCTGGGCTCTGGAGGGCCAGGTCGGCCTCTCCCTGGGGAGGGGTGGGGATGGGTGCCAGTTCCAGCTTGGGTGCCGGCCTGAGACTGGGGATTGCTTGGGTTTAGAAACTTTGGGTGGAGTCAAGTCACCCGACTCTACTTCTGACACGACCAGGAGCCATCATGTCCCCTTGAAGTCTCAGTTTCCTCATCTGTAAAGTGAGGATAATCAGGGTCTCAACCTTACAAGGCTCTTGAGATAAGCAAGAATCAAAGGGGCCCAGCCGGGTGGCGTGCACTGCCAAAACGCTGTGCCGCATGGCATTGGGGTCAAAGGCTGTGCTGATCCTGGTCCAGCCCACGGGCTAGGCGTGGTGCGTGCACTCGTAATCCCAGTGACACGGGGAGGCCAAGGTGGAGGATCTGAGCTTGAGGCTGGCCTGGGCAACCAGCAAGACCCTGTCTGAAAGAGCTGGCTATGGTGGCACACACATGTGGTCCCTGCTGGGAGACTGAGGCAGGATGATGAGAAAGCAGGATCCTGTCTAAAAATAAGTAAGAGGAAGCAAGACACAGACAGAGAGATAGAGGCTTGAAGGACAATGAAGCTGAGGTTGGAAGCTGTGACGGAGCCCAACAGTACCAAGTAGCTCGGAGACTGGAGGTATTGGGTATGGTTACTCTTTTTATTTTTTTTTGGAGAGGTTTTTGCTATAGGGCACATGCGCTCGCCAGCCAGCCAGAGAGAGACAGAGAGATAGAAAGCAAGAAATCACCCCCCAGAAGGGAGGGTTTTGGAGCAATCCCTTCTCCTCCATTCTTCTCTCAGGATCTTGGGCACGCATGCACACGCGCCCGGTGTGATTTTAAGCCACCGGGTCCGGGACGCGAACCACGGTCGACCACGTGGGAGTCCAGCGACATAGCCATTACGCTAACTGCTGGTCCCAGGTATGGTTACTCTTTAAGAGTCCTTGAGGAGCTTTAAAAAACTACAGATGTTGGGACCAGCAGGTGGCATGATGGTTAAGGCACTGGACTCCCATAGTTCAAGTCCTGGACCTGCTGGCTTGAAAAATCATGCTAGGTAAATGTGTGTGCTCAAAATCCTGAGAGAAGAATGGAGAAGGGAGTGCCGCGTGGCCTTTCCTCCAGTGGGTGATTTCTCACTTTCTTTTTCTCTCTCTCTGTCTCTCTCTGGTGAGTGCACATGCCCTATGGCAAAAACCTAAAAACAAAACAAAACAACAGCCCCCCCCAAATAAAAAACAAAAACAAAAACAAAAACTACGGATGTCAGGACCCCATTCCAGACCAACTAACTTGGCATCTTCTGGGACAGGCTCTGAAAACCTGTCCTTTGAAGAGTAGCCCTTGTTTTTCCATGGGTGAATGGTTGGGAAGTCCAGAACTTGTCCCATTATACAGCTGGGCAAACAGAGACCCTGAGAGGGAGAGGGTTGTGCCCAGGGGCAGTCAGTAAGTCAGCATCTGCAGAGGGGCTGGGAGAATGTTTTTGGAGGAGGAGGACAAGGAGGAGGAGGGGAGGAGGAGAAAGAGGAGGAGGAAGAGGTAAAGACTTCCCTGGTTTGGGCAGGTTGAGTTTGAGGTGCCCATGAGGCACCCAAGTGGAGACATCAGGTTGGCAGTTGTCAATAGGGGCAAGATCTGACCTGGAGGAGAGGTTTAGACGCTGTAGCTTATGGCTGGCACTTAAGGCCATGGGAGTGGAGGAACTTACAGGGACGGAGGCCGTGGGCTCTTGGACATTTGTGCATCCGTTACAAGAGAGCCCGAGTGCCCTGTAAGAAAGGAAGGAAGCCAGGAGAGGGCGGGGCTGTGGAAGCCAGGCGAGGACAGCAGTGGTCAGTGAGGCCTGAGCCTCGACCGCTGGATTTAGATCAGATCATCGATGACTGACCCAAGCAGGTTAACTGGAGAGGAGCCCACAGAATGGTGGGAGGGCCAGGGAAGGGAGGCGGGGAAGGAGTCACACATGGCTGTTGCTCCTTTCTGAGTCTTGTGGTGAGTGAAGTAGAGAAAGGAGAGGGATGGTTTTTAAAGCTCCAGTGGCTTGGGAGAGTGCCCAGCACGCAGGGAAGACGGTTGATCCTGGGGCTGGAAGAGTGACCTGCTGGAAGGAGAACTGTCCTTGGGGCGGGACTCCGTGCGGGATCCGCACATCCATCACGTTTGTGGAATGAACAAATACCAGCTCAGCGTTTCCTTCGCCAGTGGGACGAGGGTGGCCGGCTGTGGAGACACAGGACTGGCTGTGTTCCATCCCGGACCCCACCTGTGCCGACCACCTGCCCTCCTGGGCTACGTGTGCACAAGGACTCAGCCTGGGCATTGCTTCCTGCTGCGTCTCAGACTTGGCGCTGGTGGCAGACAAGGACAACGCCTGTCATGGCACCATCTGCCAATTCCCTTTGTACTCCCAGGGCGTGAGGAAGTTGACTGCCCTGAACACTGCTGTTCCTGTCTGTAAACAGGGGATGGCTGGCCAGGCACGTGCCATGGGCCCCAGGGCTGAGGACTGAGGTCATCATAGCCGAGGTAGTTCAGACCACAGGAGGGAGGTCAGAGCCCTAGGCCCCCTGAAACCTTCATGTCCACTTTCTGGCAAGGCCCATTCCCTGCTCCAACCCCTTTAGAGGCAAAGGAGGGAACAGGAGGGCGCAAGGTCAGGAAGTGCCTTCAGGAGCAAAGGAGGAGGCCGTGGCGGCAGGAAACGGGATGGTCTGTGAGACCAGATTAGCAGCTGGAGGAGGAAGCAGCACCAGGGCTATAGGGCCAGTGGGGGTGTAGCGGTGAGGCCTGGGAGAGGGCTGAGCAGGGATGGACCCAGCTGAGACAGGTGCAGGTGTGGGGGCTGGCAGACCCAGGCTCACACCCTGGTACACCCAGTCACTGCCTGCATCACCTGGGGCAGCTGGATTGGCTCTCCTGGCCTCTCTGCTCACGTGTGAAGTGGGTTACCTGCTCAGACTTCGCAGCGCTATCTGAAAGGTCAAAGACAAGGAAAATAAATGACCGTAACAACAAGCCTTATTGAGCGCGTGCTTCTCAACGGTGGTCTTCAGGCCACCTGCATCAGAATTACGTGTGTGTGTGTGTGGGGGGGGTGGTTAAAGATGCAGGTTCCTGGGTCCCACCCCCAGGGTAGTGGAGTCAGAATGACTTGAGTCCTACATGTTCATAGTTCTCTAAGCGACCTGCTTTCAGGCAGTGTTTCTGTTCGGAAGCCCAAAGCCTCTGTGTGTGGGCAACTCACTGAGCTTTCCACAGGCTCCCTCCACCTTTCAGGACGGGCCTGGGTGGCAGTACCATCTTTTATTTTGGAGAGGTTTTTGCTAGAGGATGCGTGCATTCACCAGAAAGAGAGAGACAGAGAGACAGAAAGCGAGAAATCACCCCCCAGGGAGGATGGCCATGCTGCAATCTCTTCTCCTCCATTCTCCTCTTGGGATCTTGGGCACACACGCACATGTAACCCACGTGAGTTTAAGCCACCGGGTCTGGGACTCAAACTGCAGCCAACTACATGGGAGTCCAGAGACATAGCCATTACACCAACTGCTGGTCCTGGTGGCAGTACTATCTTTAGCCCATTATACAGGTGGGAAGACAGAGATTGGGAGCTAATGGCTCCTGAGATCGTAGAGCTTGTCAGTGGTGGAATGGAAATTGGGGTCTGGGGCTCTGTCTCTGGGTGCCAGCTCCTTCCCCAGAGCCCTCCTGCCGTACTGCAGCTGCGGGAAGGGCACTGCCTGGGGCTCACCAGGCAAGGGCTCCCTTTCCTTTCCCTCTCTGTGCGGGATGCCCAAGGTCGGGGCAGGGAAGCCATGCCTCTGGCTTCAGCATGAGTGGCCGTAGTGAAGCCACTTGGCCCACAGCTCTGGGCCTTTGTTCATGCTGTTCCATCCTCTGTGTTTCCTTTCCTCATCACCTGCTTCCAGAACCCTCGCCAGCCTTCTCCACCCAGATCCCACCTCCTTCTCCACCCAGATCCCACCTCCTCTGCCTCTCGACTCTTTCTTGCTCCTGGAATACTTAATTAAAATTTGTTTTCTTTTTCTTCTTCTTCTTCTTTTTTTTTTTTTTTTTTTAATTTTTAAGAGGTTTTAGCCTTAGGGTGCGTGTGCTCACTGGAAAGAGAGCCAGACAGACACGCTGAGAGGGAGAGTAAGAAATTACTCCCCAGGGATATGGCCACCCCCCCAATCCCTTCTCTTCCATTTTCCTTCCGGGATCTTGTACACGTGCCTGGCATGATCTTCAAGCCAACAGGTCTGGGACTCGAACTGCAGTTGGTCATGTGGGATTCTAGCGACATACTACTACACCATTTGCCGGTCCCTAAATTTTTATTCTTAATTTGCAAGAGGATATGTACACTTGCCAGAGGGACAGGGAGAGAGAGAAAGCATCCTTCTCCTTTTCACTGTGTTGTTGGGATTTTGAGCGTGCATGCACAAGAGCCTGGCCATGTTTTCCAAGCCATCGGGTCTAGGATGCTAACTACCAGTCAGCCATGTAGGATTGGGTTCCCTTAACCTCTAGGTCATGGGGCTGGCCCTGGAGCGCTTAATATAGAGCCCCTTCACCTCCCACAATTGCTCACTTTCCCTCCTCCGGCAATATGACTCCTCGTGCGCTAGTCCCTGTGCCCGCAGCACAGGGTGAGTGCTCCCTGACTGTGTGCTTGAACCCATGTGCTCATCAGAAGTGGCAGCCTGTGGCTTCCTTGGGATGGCTTGGGCGTGTAGTTTGGGACCTCTGCTCACCTGCCTGCAAAACGCTCAGCAGAGAGCAGCAATGCAGCGGCCTCGCCCCACGCCCACGGCTTCTCTTCCCCTCCAGCTGCCTGTCTTGCCTGGAAGCCAGGGTGCCACTTCTTGCTCTGCCTAGTCTTTCTTTCATGTTCAGTTTTGTTCTCTGGAAAGGGCCGAAGACCAGACGCACTTGTGCTTGTATGAGTTGAGCATCACCAAAGGACACGGAGGCCAGGAGTCGAGTTAGGACTCTCCTATGTGAAAGCACCTGAATTTACTCCATGGGTTCTGTCAGGAGTTGATTGGGTCATGGAAGAATGTCCTTTTGTTTCTCTTCTCTCTAGACTCTGCTCCAGATACCAGTGCCAGCCATGTTTCTGGAGGAGCCTGGTACCTGAAGTTCAGACTGTCCCTGGGCCAAGGGGGACAGAGAAGACGGCAGAGTGGGGTTCCCTGGCTGCCCACTGGGCTCGCGCAGGCATGAGAAGGCAAGTGGTGGCCTCCCAGAGAGCATGGAGAGCCAGTTGGCTCAGTTGTGGACAGAGGAACCCTCGTGCCCCCTGGCTGGGTGGGGGTGAAGGGATGGAGGCACTTCAGGGAAAACAGGGTAGGGTTGGCTTGGGGTGGTCTGCAGGGCCTGAAAGGGAGGAAAAGTAGGAAGGAGGAGTTGGGGAGGACTCTTGTCCTCTGCCGTGGGCCCACAAAGAGTAGGATCTAGAGGTGGGAGCTGCAGGCCCAGCTGAGAGCTCGTCAGAGCAGCAATGGGACCAAGCTGACCTTGGGGTGTCTGGATCTGAGCTCAGGGTTAGCATGGAGCAGGGCAAAGGCCTTGTTTTTTATTAATTTATTTATTTTTCTTTAAGAGATTTTTGCTATAGGGCGTGTGCATTCATGACCATGTTGCAATCTCTTCTCCTCCATTCTCCTCTCGGAATCTTGGGCACGCACGCACACATGCCCAGTGTGCGTTTAAGCCACTGGGTCGACACTCGAACTGTGGCCGACTATATGGGAGTCCAGCGACTTAGCCGTTACGCCAACTGCTGGTCCCAAGGCCCTGCTTTTTGAATGAACAAATGACTGAAGGAATGAATGGGCGGATGAACCACTGGCAGGTTGAGGCAGGTTGAGCAGCGGCTCTGTACCATGGCCCTGGATGCACAGTGGGCCTGTTCATGAAGGCTTCAAGGACACAGCAAAGCAACCCCACTCTGCCATCCGGGGTGCGTGTCAGGAAAGTAGAAGACAGTCCCTTGATAAACTCTGAGACTGGGTGGAGTTAGGTGGGGGTCCCTAGCACTACCATGAACCTACGATGTGTCATTCCTGTCCTGGGTTTTGGACCTTATTTCTAATACTCATGTGGTCTTGAGACAGGGGCATGGACCTGGCCACTGTAGCATAGAGTAATGTGCCCAGTGGGTGCTGCCCAGTGTGCATTCATGACCATGTTGCAATCTCTTCTCCTCCATTCTCCTCTCGGAATCTTGGGCACGCACGCACACATGCCCAGTGTGCGTTTAAGCCACTGGGTCGACACTCGAACTGTGGCCGACTATATGGGAGTCCAGCGACTTAGCCGTTACGCCAACTGCTGGTCCCAAGGCCCTGCTTTTTGAATGAACAAATGACTGAAGGAATGAATGGGCGGATGAACCACTGGCAGGTTGAGGCAGGTTGAGCAGCGGCTCTGTACCATGGCCCTGGATGCACAGTGGGCCTGTTCATGAAGGCTTCAAGGACACAGCAAAGCAACCCCACTCTGCCAGCCGGGGTGCGTGTCAGGAAAGTAGAAGACAGTCCCTTGATAAACTCTGAGACTGGGTGGAGTTAGGTGGGGGTCCCTAGCACTACCATGAACCTACGATGTGTCATTCCTGTCCTGGGTTTTGGACCTTATTTCTAATACTCATGTGGTCTTGAGACAGGGGCATGGACCTGGCCACTGTAGCATAGAGTAATGTGCCCAGTGGGTGCTGCCCAGCTCAAACCAGTCCCTGGTGTCTGTGGAGCCTTGCCAGACACGAGACCCAGCCTTAGGCTGAGCTGCTCCCATTTCTGCCTCGGGGCCCGCCTGCCTGTCCTGGCTTCTCCAATGCTCTTCCCTTCCTCTCCTGCCAACTCGAACCCTCCCAGCCCTCCTGTGCCCGGCCCAGAGCACTACCTCCATCCAGCCTTCCCAGATTCCCCTTCTGGGGAGCGTCTCACTCCCTGGAAGCTTCCGCCACACTCTGTCTGGCCCACCCTGTAGCTCACTTGTTCTGTTTCAAAGCCTGTTGGTTTTTTCATGTAGTGTTCCTCCCAACAGCCCCGAGAGCTGGAAGTGCTATCGCTGTTCCCATTTCTCTGATGAGAAAGCTGAGGCTCAGAGAGGCTGAGCAGCATGCCTGAGGTCACACAGTGTCCTGGGTCCAGAGCTGTGATTCCATCCCAATCCCCATTTAGAGCTCACTGCACAGCATCCTCCTCCTCCCCTTTGTAACCTGTCATTGTTTACTAAGGTTTTTTGCTCGTTTACTGTTTTAAAACTGCATTTAACGAGGCCCGGGTTTTGCCTCATCCTGCGCTGGGCTCAGGGAACGTAGAGAGGACCGTGGCCAGGCCTCTGCCTTTGCTGTCCCCCACTCTGCTGGGAAAGACAGATGTCCAGGTGAGTGGGGTCAGGGTAGTGACAGAGGTCTGGGGGTGCTGAGAGGAGGTGGCCCAGAGTCCCTAAGCACTTGAAAGGATGAATAGGAGCTCCCCATTACAGGGTGGGTGTAGGGCTTGCCAGGCAGAGGGGCCGGCAGGTTGAAGGCAAGGATCCAATGTGGGAAGAAGGCATTGGGGGGCAAATTCTGAGGGGCTGGGACAGGGGGTGGGAGGGAGCAGGGCCTGGCTGGGGATGAGCAGGTGGCCAGGGCCTTCCCATGGTGCACAGGGGAGCTCAGGCAGGGGACACCTGAGGGCTTTGCTCCTCAGGGGCCTGAGGAGCCCTGAATTTTAGGACAGTGCTGTGCTGCCCCGCGTGTTCTCATCAAGCTGTGAGTGGGCCAGGGAGCGGCCACAGGCTGGGGGCCCGTGACTTAGCAGCTGAGGATGCAGTCCCTGGAACTGGGGCAGGAAGAGGAGTCGCGCTGCCTCTCCTTGGCCAGGAAAGGGCCAGTAGAGCAGGGACTGAATTCCCGACAGTGAGAACAATACCTGGGAGGGAGGGAAGGAGAACCACCGAGAGCACTTTCCCAGATGTGTCTCACTTTTCTCCCACAATACCCAAGGCTGGTAGGAAAACGGGCTCAGGGAAGTGCAAGGAGCGTCACACAAGAGGTCAGCGTGGTGCCCTGTGACCTACCGGGCCCGGCTGCTGTCACTTAGAACCACCTACTGGACCAGCCACGGAACCTTTGGTCCTATAGTCTTCCCTTCTGTGGAGTCAGGGTGATTGCACACCTTCCTCCTGGGAGCTGGAGAAGGAGGGAGGAGAGGGGTGAGCAAAGGGCACAGAGCAGTCTCTGGCATATAGTCGGTGCTCAATAAAGGCTCATCATGACAATGACATTGCAGAGATTGATGAGGCGGTGCCTGTGTGTGTGTGTGTGTGTGTGTGGACACGTGTGCACGGTGAGCACAGGTGTCCATGCATGGCATTTATCGGGCAACTGTGTGGCTGCACGTGAATGTTCAGGGGCCGTGCGCACGGCCCCGGGTGTGACATGGGTGTCTGTGACCACGCCTGCAGTGTTTGTTTGTGGAAGGAGCTAGGCCTTAGGTGGCACCTTGCCCATTCCTGGTCTGGGGTCATTTGTCCATGTCACCCAGCAGATTAAGCCTTCTAGATCCCCATCTCCTGCAGAGGCCTAGGGAACCCAGGACCTTCTTGGGGCGACCCAGCAAGCTGAGCAGGACAGGGTGGGACCAAGGGCTTTGCTGCCTGTCTGGAGGGCAAGCCTGAGTCTGGCAGAGACCTTGCCCCCGGAAGCTGGGACTTCCTGTCTCCAGGCTACCCGTTCCTTGAGCCCTCCGTCAAACAATGGGCCAGAGGCTTCTCCATCTGTGGAACAGGAAGGTGGGTCAGGAGCCAGTCTGTCCCGCCTCTAGATGGGGCAAACAGACTGGGCTCCAGCCCTGGCCTAGACTGTGGGTCCCAGACCAGGCAGGCCGAGGACTGTGCCTCCTGCCTGCCCTGGGTCAGCTCCAGACCCTAGTGCACACTGCCCCCTGTAGCCGGAGGCAGGTTTCTGTGCAAATCTAGCCTGGAGAGCTGGTGTCCTGGTGGGTCCTGGGGAAGGAAGCTGTTGGGGGAACCAGGGTGATTGGATGAGGCTGAACATACAGGCCAGTGCGGATCTAGGGCTCCTCCAGCCTGAACATACAGGCCAGTGCGGATCTAGGGCTCCTCCAGCCTTACCCACCCTCTGTACACTCAGAACCAGAAGGGAAGCCACAGAGTCACTGACCAACCCACAGGAAGCCTCCCAGCCTCGGTGCTGAAGCTCCATATGTGCAGGGGTGACCCTGAGCTGTCAGCTATGTTCCTGAAGCTCGAGCAAGCTGGTTCTCAGGGCACAGGGACCCAGCGGCAAGAGCAGTGCCCGGGAGCTGGAGACCTGGGGGTTCTTGGGCTCTGCTGCTGTGAGGTCATTCCACATGAGGGTGCCAGATGTGTGTGTGTGTGTACACATATGTATGAGTGTATACATGATGCAATATGTGAGTATGTGTACCAACACATGTGTATGTGTATATGTGTGTAGTGTGTGTACGTGTATGTGCATGTGTGTAATATACAAGTATGTGTATGTATGTGCGCGTGTAGTTTGTTTGGTTTGGTTTTTTGCTTGGGTTGGTTTTTGGCTTTTGTCCACAGTTCCTGGCTGATAACTACCTGGCCTGCTGTCTTTGGTTCCTGAAACTCCCAAAGTTCCCAAAGTGGGCCATTAAACCTGTCATAAAGGCATTAAGACCAGGGACAAGCAGGTGGTGTGGTGGTTAAAGGCACTGGACTCCTACATGGCTGACTGCAGTTCAAGTCCCGGACCTGGCAGCTTGCTTTCTCGCTTTCCCTATCTCTCTCTGGTGAGTACATATGTCCTCTAGCAAAAACAAACTAACAAACAAATAAATAAAATTAAATACATAATTCTTAAAAGAGAGAGAGAGAGAGAGAGAAAGAGAGAGAGACGTTATATCCTCCTTCCAGAGTGGTGGTAGCCCAGAAGAGTCAGGACAGGCCCTGCTGAGTTACCACACCCCATCTACTAGCCTTAGGTCATACCCTTTTTGTCCAACCACAGTCACTGTTTGTTTTTTTTCTTTTAATGTTTCCTTTTTTTTTTTCCTAATGGAACTGCGTGTGCTTGACGCATGGAGAGCACCCAGGAGGGCCTGGAGTGCGCAAAGTCCAGGTGGCAGGAAAGGACAGGGAAGGCCAAGCCCCGGAGGGAACTGGGTCTCTGGAGCAGCCCAACCAGCAGCGAGGAGAAACCGGGGGTCTCTGTGGGCGTTTCTGCACCTCCCCGGCTCTGGGTCTGAGAACTGCTGCCTTTGGCTGTGCTGCCTCTACGAGAGTTTCCCTGCAAGCCTGTTCATGCCTCCGGGAAAGTTTCCTTCCGTTCCTCAGTCGCAGCCACTCACAGGAAACGCATGGTGCTCCCTGGCTGGAGTGAGGGCGGGCTGGGGGTGGTGGTGGGGTTGGAGGGGTGTGGTGTCTGGAGTCCTGAGTCTTCCTGGTGAGAATTCTGGGTTCCTCTGGGGACTAGGGAAGTCTGAGGGGGGTAGTTTGCCCCCCACTTCACCCTATAGGCCAACCCTGAAGGTCCTTTAGCTCCGGCCTGACCTACACCCTTCTTCCCCCCAGCCCAGGAGGGTCATGGCTAGCCTCACCCTCTGTTACCTCCAGTCTCACTCGCTGCTGTTTGGTGCCGGCTCCTGTGTGAGGGCCACCGTTGCTCACTGCCTGGGCTAAGGTTCAAGCTCCTAAGACCTGCTTTCAAGGCCCTGGTGCCTCGGCTACCCCACTCCTGACCTCTTAGCTCCAGGTGCAATTGGGGGATTGAGAACAGCGCTCTGTCAGGCCCCGGGGCCTTTGCATATGCCTTCTCCACTGCCTGGCATTCCACCTCCAAGGACTTTGAGCTAATTCCATCTACATATCGTCTCCAACCAACCATGTTTGAATCAATCATGTCTGTGTAATGGAACCTCCATTAAACACCTAATGATGGACCTCAGGGGCTTCCAGTTTGGTGAACACCGTGAGGTCTGGGAGGCAGTGTGCTGAGAGGGCATGGAAGTTCCGTGCCCAACCCCATACCTTGTCCTATGCAGCGCTTCCATCTGGCTGTTCCTGAGTTTGTGTCCTTCGTCATAAACCAGTAATCACATGGAAAGCCCTTTCCCGAGCCCTCAGAGTCATCCCAGCAAACTACTGAACCTGAGGCAGGGTTGTGGGGACCCTTGCATTTGTAGCTGGGCAGGTAGAAGTGTGAGTTACTTGGGGAGCCCCTTTGTGGCTGGTGTCTGAAGGGGGGCTGAGCCCTTAGCCTGTGGAGTCCTCACTAACACTGGGCACTGTCAGAATTGACTCGAACTGTTGGGCACCCAGATGGTGTCAGAGAATTGGGGACTGGTTGGTACAAAAGACTGACTGACACAGCTTCTTTCAGCCAGACACGGGGCTTAGCGGCTCACACACACTAGCTGCTCACTCTCTCTCTAAGGCAGTGGTTCTCCAAGAGCAGCTCTGATCAGCAGCTTCTGCAAATTCTGGGGCCCTAGTCCCATACCTCCTGAGTCAGAAACTCGAGTAGAGCCCAGCTATTGTGATCAAGGAGCTTCATGTGATTCTGCTGTGTGCTCAAGCTTGAGAATGGCTGCCTCAGAGAGATCTCACATCAGGCATAGGCTGGGGTTGCCTGCAAAGCTCCTCTTCCTTCCCACGGTGACTCCCAACCCTAAGTGCTAGATGGGGAAGGCACACCTAGACATTCTGATTTAATTTGCCTGGGTTGAGACTGGACTCCATATTTAAAAAAAAATAAATTTGCTATAGGGTCCATGTACTACCCAGAGAGAGAGAGAGAGAGAGAGAGAGAGAGAGATAGAGAGAGATAAAGCACTCCCTAGGAGGGATGGCCATGCCACAATTCCTTCTTCCTCCTTGGGATTTTGGACATGCAAGTGTATGTGCCAGGTATATTTTTCAAGCCTCTGGGTCTGAGACTCGAACCGCATAGTCAGCCATGTGAGATCCAGGCATCTTAACCACCATGCCAAATGCTGGCCCCACTTTTTTTTTTTTTTAATTTTAAGTTTATTTATTTCTTTATGTCTTTCATGAGTGAGAGAGAGAGAGAGAGAGATAAAGAGACGGCACCCCTAGCAGGGTCACAATGCGACCGTCCACCCCAGCCTTCAGCCAGCCCCAGTCATGGCGCACACGTGCCTGGTGTACTTGGGAGGCTCTGGAGGTCAGTCAGGAACCCTGCCAGGAGGGACCACCTCTCAGAGAACTGTGGTTTACTGCTGTGCTGCTCTCTGGGCCCCGGACTTCACTGTTATTTCTTCTTCAGGTTTCTTTCACAGCATGTGTGCACTCTCAGGAGGGAGACAGAGAAGGAAAGTGAGAAATCACCCCTCAGGGGGGATGGCCATGCTGCAATTTCTTCTCCATTTTCCTCCTGGGATTTTGGGCATGCACACATACATGCTGGTGTGAATTCCTAGTTGCCAGGTCTAGGACTCAGACTGCGGTCAACCATATGGAAGGCCAGCTCCTTAACCCCACGCCACCTGCTGACCACGGACTTGATTGTTTTTAAAGGCCCCCAGGAGTTCCTAAGGGGCACCCTGAACTTCAATCATTGTTTAGGAGGTAGGGACCACTGTCAGTCTCCTGTTGGAGGTGCAGGAGTGCAGGGAGATTAAAGGATGTGCCCAGGTGTCTGTGTAGTGGGAAGGGCATCTGGGATTCTAAGTTTCTCCTTTTCTGCAGCTCCTCTTCCTTCCATTTATTTTTGTTCCGTTTCGAACCCCGCGTGGTTCTCCAAGCCGCTTTCTTGGAAAACGGAATTACTCCTGACATCGCCATCTAGTGGCTAGCATGAGAATTGACCAGCATCTTCAAGACGTGAAGAACGTTGCTCTCAGAGGATGTGAGGAGAGGATGTGAGGAGAGGACCGCTCAGAGTTGCTTAGACAGATGTTTTCGGGAGACTCGGGCTAATTTTTTCCCAAAAGGTGGCCTTCAAGAAGGAAAGTGAAAGGAAGGTGGGTTTCCTATTTAAGAGCTGTTGATTAAAGTTCACTCCTGAACTCCAGGACAGGCAGGAGAGGATGGGCCTCAGGCAGGGGGAGTGAGTAGAGGCAGAGGATGAAGAGTCACCAGGACCAGAAACCGCAATCACTCTCAGGGGCTGCCAGACTCTTCTTGGGACGTTCATTCATTCATTCATTCGACAAACAGCCTGAGGGGGCACTGGCTGTCAGAAGTCAGAGGGAGAAACATAGCACATTTGGGGTGCTCAGTCCCCTATGTCCAAGCAGGTCTATCCTTGGCCCTGGGAACAGGGTTCTGTGGAGACAAATAGGGTGAGGATGGGGTGGTGCTTCCATGTGGGTGGCTGTGGGAGAGGGAGAGGCAGTTTCTGGGAGCTGGTATCCAGGATCTGAATAGTAGCCCACCAGGATGAGCCAAAACTGGTGGCTGCAACCCACTTTGATGGCATCTGTGGGACCAGACAAGAGCCCTGAGCAAGTGTCTCAGGAGTGGCATGGCTGAGAGTCTCACCAAGGACATGGAAAGGAATAAGGCCACCCGAGGAAGGAGGGAGGGACTGGCCATGACCAGGGTGCTCACAGGACAGGACTCTTCGGTAAAAATAAATCTTAAAGGACAAAGGAGACGGAAGAGCTCGAACCATTGGAAGGTAAGCTCTCTAGCCTCGAAGCTTACCACTAGATATTGGGTCTCTGCGTTTCACACGAACCCTGTTTCAGTATTTGTTGTGCTTTGACTTCATCTGATCACGGGCTCCTTTATTCTCAAACACATTTGAATCTCATGGTTAACAGATTAACACGCTCCATTAATGACACGACTGAGTGAAGAAATAATTCAAAACGGCAGTATGTAACATTACAGGTACGAGTCTTGGTAGGTGCACTTGGCCTTAAAAAGCAAATGTCAAGAGCAGCCGCCCAAAGCCAAAGGAGACACGTATGACGGAAACGAAGACACTTGCTCGGTGTGTGGGTTCGTCATACATTAATGACAGTGGCGGCTCACACGGATGACCTTATTTCGGCTTCCACGACAATGAGATCCTCATTCAACAGGTGGGGGAATTGAGGCTCACAGAGGTTGAATAGCTTCCCTAAGGTCACAGAGCTGATGGGGACAGAGCATTAATCAAGGGCAGGACCTCCCCCCAGGGCCTGCTCACGCTGTCCTGCCAGGCCCTGGTAGGAATACTGAGTTCATTCTTCGCAGAGCAAGCATGGGACGTATGGAGAATGGCTACGGGGGTAGAAGCGGAGACCAGGGAGGTTGTGCGTGTCCCGCCCTTGAGGGTACTCACAGGGAGCCTGGGAAACCCTGGCGGTGCCTTTGTGGTGAGGATCAGATGAGGACGAGGAAAATGCAATATTTAAGATCCCTGCTTCCTTCGTAGCCCGTCATTCTTTATAGCAACTTATTATTCTCAACTTCTATTTCCGATAGGGGAGAGCTGTATTTTTTACCCATGGAATGTATGGATTATTTATGACCTTTGGCGTTTCTCCTGTGACAAATGTGCACACTCCGTGTATTCCCAAGTTCTAGGACTTGGGGCACATTTTACATGACCGTTTAGGGTTTATGCTTCAGCTGATGAGGAAGACATTTATAGTTACTACGTGTCTATATTTACGACACAGGTGTTGGTCAGATTTATCACGTGGTGGATGTCCAGTCATGGGTCAGAAATCCAGGCTTGACTCTCACATTGCCCCTGTGAGCAAACGAGTCCTGCTTGGTGGCAATTCATCTTACCATGTGGTTTCCGAAGCTTCTCAAATCGACTTCCGGGCGGAAAAAATCTACAGCCGCTGGGTTCAGGGGGCTTCATATATTAAGGTAGAAACACATCAGGGTTAGCTACGTGGTTTGGAGGAGTTTCTTGTTTCTGTGCCTCAGTCTCCTCATTTCGGAATTGGGGATGGGGTTGGGGGAGAAGACACACCCCTTCCTCGGCATTGCTGGGCTGGCGGACTTGGCCTTACTTCAGGCCTTCTTGGCATGTGGAGCCCCTCGGGGATGAACGCGTCCTCGCGCTCATCCTCCTTGGCATTCACGGATGGTGCTGCCCTGGGAGCCATGAGCCTCGGAGGCCACTTGCCCAGAGGGGTTCTGACTTTTGGGAGGTTTTCCAGGAACCATCTCGCCAAGCAGCGTCTTTTCAGCAAATGTTAGAATTTTGCTCTGGGCCTCCAAACTAAACTCGTCTCACCTTAAATAAGAGAAATCAATCCTTGCAGTTGAGCTGTTGCTACGACATCGATTTGGCATAAATTTTGCGATAGCCCGGCTAATAAATAAGCGGAAAGGCAATAAACATTAGGGAGAATTATCTGCGAGGGGATTGAGGCGGGCGGCTGTGGGCTGGTTGGCTCCCGCCTCCCTCCCCTGCCCCGTTGTGCTCCCATGCCTGAACTCTTGTCAAGTGTGAGGTGCAGCAGCAGAGACCAGGAAGCCCTGCCCGCTCTGTGGTGGGTGTGGGGAAGTGGCAGAGGGGCCAGGGCCCTCCCTGGGACTTTCGGTTGCTCAGATCTGCCTGCCTGGAGCAAGGAGGAGCCTTCCTCTCTCAGGCCCTTGGTGCCCACTCACTGACATGTGAACCCCAGGCCCTGAGCTGTGTGATCACAGGCATGTGAATTTACCTCTCTGTGCCTTGGTTTTCTCATCTGGAAAATTGGGGCTGCTCTGGCAGGCATTGTGTGAAATCAGGACAGTTCACCTGCAGGTAGCATGCTGACGCGTGGGCAATAGTTGCCAGACTCAAAATGGAGTCACTAGGGACCAGCAGTGGCATAATGGTTACATTGCTGGACTTCCACATAGTTGATTGTGGTTCGAGTCCTGGACCTGGCAGCTTGAAACTCTCACCGGGCATTTGTGTGTGCATGCCGAAGATCCTGGGAGGAGAATGGAAGAGAAGGGATTGTGTTGTGGCCACACACACACACCCGGGGGTGGGGGAGTGGTTTCTCGCTTTCTGTCTCTCTGTCTCTGGTGAGCACATGCACCTTATAGCAAAAATCTCCCTCTCTGTCTCTCTCTCAAAAAAAAAAAAAAAAAGGAGACATTGGTGTCTACTTTTTTATGTTGGACCTAACCACGTGGAGCTGGAGAAGGCCAGGGAGGAGGCAATTCTCACGTAGGGGTGCCTGATATCCTGATGACAAGAGGCGTCTCCAGAACTCTGCCAGAACCATGACCCTGAGCACAGGCTACTGCGCACTTCCACACAAAGTCTTTCTGTGAGGAACCAACTGTCCAAAACTGCCTGTCCAACCAACCTAGGACTGAGGCCACCTTGACCTGGTGGCCAAAGAGAATTGTCCCCAAACAACTTAAGTAATCCCTCCTCATTTTCTTTGAAAAAACCCTTGTCTTCCCTTGCCTGCCGGCATATGGCCGCCATTTACCATGGCCGCCGTACTCCACCTTACGGTGCCATTCCCGAATAAACGGCATCTTCCCTTTGAGAGTCTTCCTGTGCCTGTGACTTAGAGGTTGACGCATGTCAGCAACAGCCATCACACCGCGAGGGTTAAAGAGGAGCTGTCTGCCAGGTGCCCAGCACATAGTGGGTGCTCTGTAAGCAGCAGGTGTTACTACCCTGGCAGGTGCACTAAGGAGCTGCCGGACCCCCACTCTCAAGTCCTGGACCCTTTGTCTTCCTCCTCACTCTTGTGTCCTGCTGCCAGCCCTGCTGTGGCCCCAGGAAGACCCATCGTCATCTCCCTGGTGCCTCTTGAGCTCTTTGATGTCAGGCTCAGAGTTCAAGGTTGGACGCCCACTCCTATTCCCATCCCTGGGCCACCACTGGTGGCCTCTCTCGGCTCCGTGGGTCCCAGTCCTGAGATGAGGGGACATGTCAGGGTCTCAGCCATCCAACTGTGCAGGGCTGGGGGGCATTCCCTATCCTGAGGAGGACGCGCTCACCTGCGTAACTGCATTTTTCATAGTGTGTTAGCAGCTTAATTGCCAGCTAATAGGGACATCAAATAAATAACTTTTATCTGAACCTGCTCACTGGTAGGTGATGAGGAAGAAGCAGGGACAAATTTGAAAAGTAACACCTTTCCCCAACATGATTTCTGTCTCTGGTCGTGCACGTCGATATAAAGGAATCTGTGCTACTGGTGCAGGGAGGTGTCTGCCGGCTGTGAATCATGGAGCCCCTGGCCCCGAGCCCACCCTTGCCCCTTCGGTGGCTGTAAGTACTGCCTTTCTGCTTGAGTGCTGGGAAAGGCACTCGAGAAAAGGGCCAGGTCGGCCCACTCAACTCCGGAACTCGCCCTTAATTCCTAGACGCAGAGTTCAGGGCTGGATATACCCCCATGCTCACCCCTCCTCCCATCTCTGGGCCACCATTGGTGGCTTCTCTAGCTCTCTGGGCCTCAAACCTCACATGAAGGGACAGATCATGGCCTGCAGCCATCTCTGTATCCATGTGTTCACACTGAGCTCAGGTCCTCCCAGGCGCCAGCCCGTTCAGTGTGGAGGACTTTGGTGCCCCACAGGATCTAACCACAGCCGCCACTGTGCCCCTGGACTTCGTTGGCAAGAACAACATTTAAGGGACCCCAAAGGGAAAGAAATCTGTTGATTATAACGTTACAGTAATGTCTCTGACTGGACCTATATGCAGTGTATTCATGATGGGAAAATCCATTTGGTATGCTGGAATGCTACACAGTGAGTAAATGTAAAAAGTAAATAAATAAGGGACCAGCAGTTAGTGAAATGGCTATGTTGCTGGACTCCCATATAGTCGACCGTGGTTCGAGTCCCGGACCTGGTGGCTTAAATTCATGCTGGGAGCATGTGTGTGTATGCCCAAGATCCCGAAAAGAGAATGGAGGAGAAGAGGCTGTGGCGTGGCCATCCCCCCGGGGGGGGATTTCTGGCTTTCTATTTCTTCTCTCTCTGTCTTTCTGGTGAGCGCATGCGCTCTATAGCAAAAACCTCTCCAAAAAAAAAGAAAAAAAATTACATAATAATAAAAAAAGACAGAACTGCCCAGAGCACTCTCTTGCTCTCTCTCTGTCTCTGCATCCTGGCCTCTGTGGTCACAGTATAGGCCTGCCTGATGCCCAGACTACATCTTGGGCTCCCAGCCACCAGGGGGAGTCAGTAACCCTCTACTTCTTCATAAATGACCTAATCCCAGGTATTTCTGCTAACAGCACAGAGGTGGCCTAAAACGGGGTGATGATGAAGCTGAAAGGAACCTGAGAGGTGGTCAAGGCCAGTGGACTGACTTACACATGGCCCAGCTGAAGTCACAGTAGGAGTGACTGTCCCAGGTCAGGAGTGGAGCCGGGAAGAGCACCTGGCTGGGTGTCAGGAAACCGTGCTCCAGTTCTGGCTCAGACACTGACCAACTGTGCAAACAGCTGCGTATTCTGGGCTCAGCCTTTGCATCTGCAAAATGGAGCAATTGAGCTTCGTGATGCCCTCCCCTCCTCTCTGACAGTTGGAGATTTGCTAACCGCTGAGGACAGCCTGAACTTCTGAGCATGTGCTAAGGATGTCTGGGATTAAGCTCCCAGTCTAACCACAGGACTGGATGTTCTTCTAGAAAACTCTGGTATTTTCAGCTTTTTTCCCCTCTGTAGACGGATGGGTCAGGATCAGAGGGCCCTCCCCTGCCTGCCTCTCCTCTCTGCAAGGCCCTCCCTAAGCCCTGCAAGTGGGTCAAGCAGGGCTTTCTGGCAGGGATGTGGATGAGGTGTGGGGCGTGTGTGACACTGAGAGCCCTTCCCAGCTGGGGTGTGGTTCTGCCTGGCTCAGAACGATTACTAAATAACATTCCTTTATGGGGCCGGCAGGCACTGGACTTTAAGGCACCCACATAACCAACCATAATTTGAGTCTCGACCCTGGTGACTTGCTTTCTCACTTTCCCCTTCTCTCTCTCCCTCTCTGATCAAATTAAAAATAAATAAATAGGGGCCAACAAGAGGAGTGGTGGTTAAGACACTGGACTCCCGCATGACTGATTGTGGTTCAAGTCCTGGACCTGGAGGCTTACTTTCTTCCTCTCTTTCTATCTCTGTGTTTCTCTCTGGTCAAATGGAATGATAATAAATGGATAAGTAAAATTAAATAAATAATTCTAAATAAATAAATAAAATAAAATAATTCTCAAAAAAACCCAAAAAAACTTCTATGTAAAGCCTGCTGGGCCCGTTTTGTAGCCCTTGGGAAGAGGGGACAACAGAAGGAGAAGGAGGCAGGAAGGGTTTCCCCTACAGAGGCAAGCCTTTAGGTGAAACTCCAGCCCTCACCTGCAAGGAGCCCTCTGGAACTTGGCTCTGACAACCTCTCACACTGGCCAGTAGGTGTCCTCTCTCTTTAAAAAATATCTGAGGTATAACACGCGTACAGCCATGGCCGCATATCTTTCCTGTACATCTCAGTAAGAAGAGCTCACACTTCTGGCCACTGGAAGTTCCCTCACATGCGCCTCCCTTCCCAGTCTATATCCAGCTCCCCTCCACTCTTAGCTAGTCATTGTCATCTTCTTCCTCCTCTTTCTCCTCTTCTTCTTTCTTCTCCTTCTTCTTTTTTTGCTATAGGTCAAGATTTTATTATTTTTTTAAAGAAGTTTTTGCCTTAGGGTAGTGCGTTCACCAGAGAAAGACAGAGATGGAGACAGTAAGAGGGAAAATGAGAAATCACCCCCCCCCCAGGGGGATGGCCACACGGCAATCTCTTCTCCTCCATTCTCCTAGGATCTTGGGCACACATGCACACGTGTCTGGCATAAATTTCAAGCCACTGGGTCTGGGACTCGAACTGCGCTTGGCCATGTGGGAGTTCAGCTATGTAACCAGTATGCTATCTGCTGGATAGATCAGGATTTTTGGGGCACGCACACACGCACACACACACACTGCCGGGTGTGATTTTTCAAGCTGCCAGGTCCAGGGCTTGAACCAGTCATGTGGGATCTGACTGCCTTAGTCTCCACACCCTCCCCCGCCCGCCCACCCCTGCTTCTAACAGCAGATGCCTCCTGCCAATTACTGCATGTTCTGTGAAGAGAGTCACTCCATCCGTTCTCTTCCGTGTCTAGAGTCTTCACTCAGCCCTGTGGCTGTGAGGCTCCTGTGTGGGTTTGGTAGTCGCGTCCTTGGTTGCTGAGTAATATTTCCTTGTCCACCTATGGAATAGCTCGTGTTTTCCTTAGCTGTTTGCTCATTCTTTCGTGCATTAGTATTTGGGTTCTGCCCTGTTTGGGGCTATTCTGGGAAGATAGAGCATTTCCTTGGCCCGGGTTTTTCCTGGAATACCTGGCACTTCTGCTCTGCTTCTGACACTCCCTGCTTCGCACCCATCCCCACCACCGCCTCCTCCTCCTCTTCTCCCTGTGGGCACCTGTGGCTGTCGCAGTTTAGGAGGGCTTATCTTGGGCTCTTGGCAGTGCAGGGGGTCTCGTGCTTCACCTGGGGAGAACTAGAAATGGTCCTGGTGTCTGCTTTGTTTGGAGCACTGAGTCCCGTCCTTGCTGTCCTCCACCCAGACTGCCACCTTGCAGCGCCTGGGTACCCTGGCCCCGTTGTTCTTGCGACGTCTGTGTTCACTGACTTCAGGCACCCTGTAACCTGTTTGTGCGTCTCCGAATGTGTGTCTTTGGAGCAGGGAGATTTATCAGAGATCTAACTGGAGGGCTAGGCCCATAGCCTAGTGGTCAAGGGATTCCATATGGCCAACTATGCTTCA
The DNA here is from genome assembly GCF_000334495.1 of Tupaia belangeri chinensis. Classification (NCBI taxonomy): domain Eukaryota; kingdom Metazoa; phylum Chordata; class Mammalia; order Scandentia; family Tupaiidae; genus Tupaia; species Tupaia belangeri. Next base: position 1,221,286 of record NW_006159972.1, on the reverse strand, counting down.
AATCCCGGCTCAAGTGGCTTGAAAAACACACTGGACACACGTGTGTGTGTCCCAAATCCTGACAAGATGGAGTAGTGGAGGATAAGGGAGTGTAGAGTGACCACACTCCACTGGGAGGTACTTTCTCTCTCTCTGTCTCTCTCTGGTGGGTACCTATGAACTCTGGCAATGTAACAACTGAAGAAAAGAAAAAGAAAAACTGGAAGGTCACGGCAGTGAATGCAGAAAGGAGTAGTTCGCCCTGAAGTTGGGGACACTTCCTGGCTGCTCCTGAAATGCTTCAGGTGTGTCTGTTTACATGACCTCGAATGTGTTCATCTCTGTGTGTGTGTGTGCGTCAGCAGGTGCCTTCCTGTGTGTGAACTCGTGTTTACATGTATGCTGCCTTTAACAACTTTTTTCCTTCATTTGTTTATGTGTGTGTATGTTTTGTTTGTTTTAAACAGACCCTCCCTGCTCCTTTCTCAGTTTTCTCTGGGCCCTCAGCTATCAGTCAGTGGCCTAGGGAAATACTCCTGTGGATGGGGCCCAGGCCACACCCCGCATATTTAATCTGCCTTGATCTTGGCCTGGTCATGGGCAGGGGTACCTCCCTTCCTGCCTTGAGAGAAGCTTTAGGGACAGGGATGTAAAGACAGCCTGGGCCAAGACGGATGAGGGGCCTTTCCTCAATGCTCTGCGGCGTACAGAGCTCAGAAGAGACCAAGAACACTTATGGGCCGGGCGTGGGTTCAGGTGCGAGCTTCAGTGTGCATTAGCAGTGCTGACTTTGGGAAAATCATTCTCCGAGCCTCTGTTTCTTAGGGAGGCCGAGAGCGGCCCGAGATGAAGCTGGAGAGGAAGGCCGGCTGGGTCTCCCGGGTGATGAAGGACAGTATGAGTTTCACCCCAAATATGACAACGGAACCTGCTGGGATAGCTCCACCCACAGACCTTTCTGTGATGATGGGGGTGTCCTGTATCCCACAGGGCAGCCAGCACCCACGTGTGGCTACCGAGCCCTCGGAACGTGGCTAGTGTGACTGAGGAACTGACATTTTAGTTCTGTTTCATTTTAATTATTCACAATTTTAATTCAAACTGCTGCATGTGACGAATGGCTACTGAGCCAGACCTACCGCTAGAGGGCAGCACTGCAGGGGATTCTGAGCAATGAAAGTAGTTAGTGTAAAAACACAAAGAATTGGCTATTTTTCATTTGTTCCCCAAGTGTATTTTTTTTTCTCGTGTTGCATGAACTCCAGGCCTGGGAGCGGTTGGCCTTCTTCCCAGGGACACTGGAGAGCCGCAAAGGGCCCTTTTAAATGCCCAGTGCTCAGTGGTTTCCTGTGTCCCTGACAAAGTTCGCTTGTGGCTAAGGCTCAGCTGGCCACGGAGGAATAGCAGAAAAGTCTTTGCTGGACTCCTGTCCTCCTTGCCTGAGCTCTAAGCTCTGTCAGCGGATCCAGTCTCCCTGCTGTTGGTCTCTGCAGAAGTTGGTCTCTGGGTGGCTCCGTTCTGAAACCAAGTTCAAGAGAAACAGAGAGAGGGGAAAAAACAAGCTTGAACTTGAGGTCAGGAGACCTGCATGTAGGCTGCCCATTTGCTGTGGGATCCTGGGCAAGTTTCTGGCATTTCCGTGCCTCAGTGCCTCATCTGTGACACACCATCACTGTGACACACCATCACTGTGACACACCATCGCTGTGGTGCTGATAATGTCGTCTCTACTGATCTGGTGCATGAAACTGCGTCCACACTGCCTCACCATCTCCTTCTGGCTGCACTCTCCGGGGCTCTCCATATCTGACGTCTGCTGAGATTTCTTGGGGTCCACTTGCTCCAATGTGTGCTCGAGAGGAAGGTTTGCATGCAAAGGAACCTGGACACAATTCTGATTATTCTTACCTTAGGGAGAAACTGAGACCAAGGAGACAGGGATTCCCCTGCAAAAGCCCACGCTTGAGTTGTGAGGAACCAGGGCTTCTGTCTATTATCTTTGGATCCACACTCCAATGTGTCTGTGGGATCTTCTGCGGGGGGAGCACTTCAAGGCTGCTCCCTGTGTTAAAGTAACCACCCCTGGGGACCAGGGTGGGCTCAGAAATGTGCATGAGCTTGCCCAGGGTCACACAGCCCGGAACGCATCAGCTCCGGGCTCTGCCCTGTTCCTGTCCCGGGTGCTGTCTGCTCCCTCCTTGCTGAATGGGCTTTCATTGTCCTTCCTGTGGTTCCCCAGTACCTACTGTGGGGAGTGGCTTCCACCATCCTTTTTCTTCTTTTTACACAGAAAAGAAGCAAATTGGGTCAGCCTGTGGCCTGGTGGTTAAGGCGACTGGATTCCACAAGGCTGACCACGTGGTTCAAGTGCCAGAGCTGCCAGTCTGAGAAATGGGTCAGCACGGTGTGTGTGTGCCCAAAATCCAGACAGGAGGGAGGGCGGAGGGGAAGGGATTGGGCCGTGCCCATCCCCCATGCGTGTGCTCTCCCCCTCCCCCTCCCCACTGCATGGGGCCTCTGGCAAATTAAAAAAAAAAAAGAAATGAAACAAATTGAGGAACATAAATTGTGGGCATCAGTCCTTCACTCTGTCTCCGAAGAACAGAGTCTTTCTTAAGAATTTGAAGAGGGAAAACAGTCGGGGAAGTTTTTCTTTCCAAGAAATGATATTCTTCTTCTCTTCCTTTTTATGTAGGTGAGTGGGAGGTGGGAATTAATCTGTACTTAGAAAAAAAAAAACCAACCAAACAAAAACAAAAACAAAAACAAGAAAAAGGCTCCTCTACCTTCCAGGCTGTGTTTAGGTGTGACCTTGGACTGGGGGCCAGAGCACCAGAGGGCCCTTCACAGCTCATAGTTGATTGACTGATTGATCCACCCATTCGTTCAAGTGTGCTGAGCATTGCTCATGGAGGTGCCGGGTGCACAGGGGCTGCTGCGAGGAGCAAAATGCAGCCCTTATCTCTGCTGGACGACTACCTTGTAAAAGCCAACCTGGTCTTTTTCCAGACCGTTTTACACTCTGTTGCTGGAGGGATCCCCCTAGAACACAAGTTCAATGACGTCAATCTCCTGCTTAAATCTCCTCGGGGGGCTGTGCAGCAGTAGGACCTGACTCTGCCCACTGGCCCATGTGGGAAGGTTCGCGGTTGGTGTCAGGCGGTTATATGTTGGTTGTGCACATGCCCATGATCTGGGCAGGCTGAAGTTGACTTGGGGTGGATCATGGCATTGAGACCCTCTTGGAAGTACTGTCTCTCTCTCATGGAAGAAATAATTATCTTAAAAGAACAAAACCTGGAACCAGCAGATGGTTACATTGCTAGACTTCCACGTAGTCAATTGTAGTTCGAGTCTCAGACTCGGAGGCTTAAAACTCATGCTGGGTGCGTGTGTGTGTGTGTGTGTGCCTGAAATCCCGAGGGGAGGATGAAGGAAAAGGGATTGTGCGTGGCCATCCCCCTGGGGGGTGATTTTTCACTTTCTGTCTCTCTGTCTGGTGAGTACATATGCCCTGTATAAAACAAAAACAAAAACAAAAACAAAACAAAACAAAAAACACACACACTCACACACACACACACACACACACAACAAAACCCTATGGCACCTCCCCATTTACTTAACCCAGGGTAGGTACAAACTCCTCCCAGAGCCTGTCCAGAGCCTGTGTAGTGACCTACCCTCCATCCCCTCTTCGTCTCCTCTCTGACCTCCACCCCTACTTCTTCCCCATCCAGGATAGTCTATTCTGTTCAGCCCTGGATGGTCCATATCAGTGAATCCAGAATGACTGCACTGCTCAAACCAGAGTCACTCACACTAACAAGTTCAGGATGGTCTGCTCCATCCAGCGCTGGACTGCCCATGCTGGATGATCCAAGATGTTCTACACACCAGCTCTGTCCAAACAAGCATAATGCATGTCACATGTTTAAAATGTTCCAGTAGACACATCACATCCTTTTTTTTTTTTTTTAAGAGGTTTTTGTTATAGGGCGTGTGCGCTCGCCAGAGAGACAGAGAGAGACAGAGAGACAGAAAGTGAGAAATCACCCCCCGGAGGGATGGCCATGCCGCAATCCCTTCTCCATTGTCCTCTTGGGATCTTGGGCATGCATGCATACATGCCTGGCGTGAGTTTAAGCCACCAGGTCCAGAACTCGAACCGCGGTCTACTACATGGGAGTTCAGCAACATAGCCATTATGCTAACTGCTGATCCCCCAGTAGACACATTCTAAAAGGTTAAAAAAAAAAAGGTCCCTTTTGAAAAAGCAATGTAATACACTGTAAAGTTATATGTAATCCAATGTAATATAAAGATTATGAGGATAATAAAAATTTAAAAAAAAGGTGAAATTAGTGTTGACAACATTTATTTAACCTAATATATCAAAATATCACATTGTTCTAGCCCAGTGGCCTAGTGGCTGAGGAAGTGGGTCCCACATGGCCAACTGCATGATTCAAATCCTGTCTCCAGTGGTTTAAAAAACATGCCAGTCACGTGTGTGTTTGTGCCCCAAATCTGGGCAGGATGGAGAAGTGAAGGAGACTGGATTACGTGTGACTGGGGGAGTGCCTTTTCTCTCTCTCTCTCTCCCTCTCTTTCTTTATCTCTGGGCAGTACATGTGCCTTCTGGCAAATCCATTTAAAAAATATCAAATCAACATGTCATCAATATAAAAACGATCAATGAGCCAGCGTACATTTTTACACCATGATTCTGAAATTTGATGCGTATTTTATACTTGCAGCCCAGCTCAACTCACATGTTCATATTTAATTAGAAATACTTTATTATTTAGATTTCATGAAATATACATTTAATTAAAATTGAATAAAACATGGACTTCCTTAGTTTCACCAGCCATTTGGCAAGGGCTCACTTGTCACACATGGCTAGCAGCTACACCTTCTGACCACACAGTTCTACATTGTTCTACTTGGCACTGTCCATGTTTCCATCCCAGACAGTCTACATGAGGGTTTCTTGAAAATGGTGCTGTTGACTTTTCAGAAAGGTAATTCTTTGTTGTGGGAACCATTCTGTGACTTGTAGGTGACACCTGTGAAGTTGAGGCCGGCCTCCTTGCCTCCAACTGCAACTTTCCCTGCTTCATGGGGCCGGCTCACTTTGGCTGCTACTGCATGGCAGGCCACCCCGCTTCCCCTTCCTCACTTCTTTACAGCTGCATCTCCTAGGAATACTCCCCAGTAAACCTTCTACATGCAAACATTCCTCCCGGGGTCTATTTCCAGGGAAAATTCCCTGAGACACCCATCTTCTTGGCAGTTCTTTGCTAAGATTTGGCATCTTTTCAGCACCAAGAAATCGTAGAACATCTGGATCTTTTTAGGACTGAAAATTCCGTAGCAAAACGGGCTCTCCAGCTGTGGCTCGTGGCTGAGCGTCTGCTGTTTGCTGAGCGAGTCCCTGGATGATTTGGATACTGCGGCGGCCACCTCAGATGTTATGATAAAACTAGGAGGAGGCAGTGAGAAGTACATCTCATTGAAATAATCAGGCCAAATCCAAACACTCATATACCACAGCTGTCTAGGAAGAAACTGCTCTAACTTCCTATTCTTCTCCAACTGGGGGCCCCCTGTGTTTTCCAAACTGGCATGTGTCTTCTGGCTCTCACTTAGCAGGACAAAATCCAGGGTTCTGCCTCCTGGCTGGACAGTCAAACTAGAAAAGCATGCCATGTGGCCAGGCGAGCCCTTCCCTTCATCCCCCATGCCAACCACTCAAATGATATTTCCAAAACACGTGCCTGGCCTAGCCAGTCCCCTGCTTAGGAGCTCCTGTGGGTGCCCCATCACTGTCAGAATAAAATTCTAGTTCTTTGGTCTGGGGTTCTAGGCTGGCCGTCATCAGGTTCTTGTACGAATTCTCAACTTCCTCTTAAGCCAGTTCTCCGCAAGCTCCAGTCAAACAAATCACCGCAACTTCGCCTGAACATTCCCTTGCTCGTGTTGGCAAGTCAGCGGTTGTGCTGTCTCCTCTGCCTAAACTGCCCCCCTGCTTCTTTTGTGTGACTGGAGACTTCTATGTATCGATCAAGACCCACTTTGAACATCACCTCCTCCGGGAAGCCTGCTCTCAACGCTCCAGGCAGAATTAATCTCCACCCCTTTGAGCATCTGATGTATTTAAAGCCCTTTCTTAGCGTAGGTCTAGTTTTGTGCCTTTTAAAGTTTTTGTTTATTTTACTCATGATAGAGAGTACGTGTGCATGCATGGGCGGGGGGGGGGCACCCTCAACAGGGTCTCTTCGAGTCACAATCCCCTTTCCCTGGCCCTCCACTTGATCAGGACCTGGAACATGCCCGACATGTTTTCAAGCCAACCCAGGGATCCAAATCCACTGTTGGCCATGAGGCTCCAGGCACTGCAGTTCCATTTACTCTCATGGTTTGATGTCTGCTTTTTGATGGGGGATGAGGCGCAAATGTGCAGGTTAACCAGTGGTAACAGAGTCACGGTGTTCATGGTGAGTCCCCTCGAGGATTCCGGTTGGAGGAGGGCTCCTGTCCAAGCAATGGAGGGACACACTTCCTTTAAAAGCAGAGGAGCAAATGTACTTTCTTTTTCAAAGTTTATTTATGTCTTTCTTTGAAAGAGAGGAATTTTCTTCTTTTTGAAAGAGGGAGAGAAAAAGAAAGAGAGAGCGAGACACCCCAACAGGGTCTTTGAGCTGTGATCCACCCCCAGAATCAGCCGGCTTGGGCCGTGTATATCCAGAGTGTGTATATCCAGAGTGCTCGGGGAGGTCCTGACCCAAACCCAGAACACTTTCCCATGTGGAAAAGCCACTGCTTGGCCCTGGAATAAATGTGTTTTGCTCAAGGTCGCATGGCTGGCACATGGCAGACCTGGAATTCTAACCTAGGCAGACTAGCCCCCTAGTCTTTGCTGTGACCCCCATAAGTTAACAACTTCTGGAAAGAGGAGCCCTGGGAGAATTTCCTACTAGCTATGTAGCATTAAAAATGACAAACTCCAAATACTTTACTCTCGGACTTGATTAAAATTAAGTTGAGACCAAAGGCTTCAAGCTTCAGTAGCAGGTGTCTGGAGAGGGCATAAGCACGTTCGAGAATGCAAAACCCTGGATTACCCATTAGCCTTTATTTAGATAGATGAGAGAAGTGCAGCAAATATTTACATACCAGTTACCATGAAATTCCAGTTAAATCTGTATTTATACTGTATCTTGTCATCATCAAGTTGATTTTCAGTCCAAGTATATTTCCTAAGGGGACAAGGAGCTTTCCTGAAATATTGAAAGGTTTATTTGAATAGTTCCAAGGACTGTAGACTTGTACATTTGAGACCATGAATATTTGTTATCAGAAACTAAACTTGTTAGAATGTTTGTAGAAAACTGTGTTTGTTCACTTAAAGTTGTAAACTACGGTTTTCATAAGAGGCTGACTTTATTCTCTTTGTCTGTGAAAATGAACCCATGGGAGCCTTGGGGACCTCTTTCTAATGAGCCCAACTAACACAAAAGGCTAATTCCCAATCAGGAACACAAATAAAACCATTCATCCCCATAGAAAGATTATTTTGAAAGAAAAATAAATAAGTGATTCCAACAGAAAACTTCAAACACAGGGCAGAGCCTTAATTTTCCATCAAAATTGTTCGGGCTAGTCAGAACCACTGCTCTGGCAAGTTGGTTCTGTCTTTCCTTTTTCTTTTCTTCTTCTTCTTCTTCTTCTTCTTCTTCTTTTTTTTTTTTAAATTTGTTAGAGGTCATGTGCATGAGAGAGAGAGACAGAGACAGAGAGACAGAAAGAACAGTCATGCCTCAATCCCTTCTCCATCTCTCCCACCTTTCAGGATTTTGAGCACACACACACATGTGCCTGGTGTGATTTTTTAAGCCTCTGGATTCAAGATTTGAACTGTGTGGTTAGCTGCATGGGATCCAGCTGCTGTCACCACAAGGCCATAGGCTGGCCCAGGGACTTTCTGACTGCCGACCTACTCTGTTGTGAACCACAGTGTTAGTTAAATCCCAGGAATTCTGACAGTTCTGTTATTGTTATTATTATTATTATCATCATTATTATTTTTATAACTTATTTATTTACTCTGTTGTGGCAAGGAGAGTTTGAGAGAGAAACTCCCCCCATGGTCCACACCCGGCCTCAGCCAGCCCAGACGTGTGTGCCTGAGGTATATCCAGGGAGGCCTTGGAACGCAAACCCCAAATCTTCCCGTGAGGGTCCGGCACTGCAGAGCGTGGCACGATCACTGCCATTGTGTCCCTGTCAGTTCTTTATTAAGGTGCTTTGGTCTAAGGGTTGGGAGGATTTATCTGGGCTCTGAGATGGAAAAATGAGGCAGACAATCCCGTAGCAGATTCGAAACAAGTTTAATTTCAGAGGAATGCTTACAAAATGGGAGGCAGAGTCGCATACACTCAGGTTTGCAGCTGCAGACCTGCAGACCCTGCTATCCACGAGCCTATGAGAGAGACCCGGAGCTCACCCTTCCCTCCTGCCCCCAGGAGGAACCAACCGGCCACCATCTCCATTTTAGACATCTAGCCTCCAGAACCGTGTGAGAACCGGAGGAGAAACACTGAGGGATGAACATCCAGCTTCCCCTGCCAAACGCTGCCCGTCAGCTACTCCCTCAGTCCCGTTGTTCAGCCACCCCGTTGGTGGTGCTTTGCAAAAGAGTGCAGAGAGCTTTCCCGAAGTCTCTCATTTCGGCGCTCTGAGTTTCGGCGATCCACTGCCTTCTCATCCTGCCCATACTGCCGAAAAGGGCCAAAGTAACTTCCTGGTGAGGGTCTGAGCTGCCATGGTACCTCCTGGAAAACCATTTAACACTCCGCCCACCTCCACCTTTCTGTAGTTCCAGGGCGGGACCTCTGAGGCCACATCACTGCATGATAGCCAGGGGTCCCGGGCCTGTTTGTGGGAGCTCTCGCCACTCTTGCAGCCCCTTTCAGTGTCCTCTCACCTGTCTGCTTGCCTGCTCCAATTCTGCTTTCCGTAGGCCATGAGGCCCTCACCCCTCACCCCATACCCCAACACCTTCATTTCCACTGACTGTTGGCCTCAGCACCAGTCCGTGTTCCTATTCAGATATTCCCATCTGCCCGTGACCTTGCATCCCAGTCGTGGAGCCAGGCGGTTACAGCGTCAGCCACACTGTAAGGAAGCTCTGGAGCCTGTCCATCTGTCGGGGCTGAGATTCATTTTCCTTTCTAGGTTCTTAGTCTTTCTTGGGTATCATTTTTTAAATGGAAATTGGCACCAGGTTGATGATAGCAAATCTGGAAAGTGAGAAAAGAAATTTATTTTCCACTGGCGAGCCAGGAAAATGCTTTAAATATAAGCCGTGGGTGCAGTTGCAAAGTTGGGCCTCGTGAGTGAGAGCTCTCTGCGTGTGTGTAAATCTATGAATTCTAGTCCATAACTTTCCATGTATGGTTATGGATTGGTGTGTGCACCTGAATTGATCTATGGAGAGGTGTGCATGCACCTAAATGTGGATTTGTGTGTGTGTGTGAGGAGGGGAGTGTGCATATTGTGCATGCAGGTGGGTGTGACTGCATGCATGGGTGTGCATGAGGGTTTTAAGTGTATGCATGCCTGTTAGGGTGCATGAGCAGTGACACTGGGTCTGCAGCGGCCAGGGAAGGAACCAGAGTGGAACTCATTTGGATGTGAGACCTTGGAGGAGCTACGCTGAGCGATAAACATCCAGCTTCTCCTGCCAAACACTGCCCAAGTCAGCTGGATGCCAGCTCTGTGTTTAGAGGCAGATATGCCAACTTCCTTAGCTCCCTTGGAGAGCTGCGTCCGTCCTGCTGGCCTGGGCTCACTGTCTCTGCTGAGAGCTGGGAAGCACGAACGGCATCCCTTTGCCAGGAGCCTGGCTGCACCGACCTCTTGGCTTTGCACACTCCACTCTAAGAGGTTAAGGGCACCATGCCCCACCAGCCAGCCCTGCCAGAGGCCCAGTCTCACTCACCTGTCACCCGAGCTTGTTCTGGACATGGCCAAGAACAGCCCTTTGCTCTTTCATCACCTGGACTCTGATAACTGGCCCTAAGCACTACACCAGGCACCCCTCTTGGGCCTCCTCACTCT
>NW_006159972.1:1209149-1211078 GCF_000334495.1 Tupaia belangeri chinensis | reverse complement strand
CTGTAGGGCGCGTGCGCTCGCCAGACAGACAGAGAAAGACATAGAGACAGAAAGTGAGAAATCACCCCCCAGGGGGGATGGTCACGCCACAATCCCTTCTCCTCCATTCTGCTCTCGGGATCTTGGGCACACACGCACACACGCCCGGCGTGAGTTTTAAGCCACCGGGTCCGGGACACGAACCGTGGTCGACTACATGGGAGTCCAGCGACATAGCCATTACGCTAACTGCTGGTTCCCCTCATTTTGAACTCTTGACCTTGCTCTGTTGACTTCAGTGTTACCTTTCTACCAGATGAGAAACCCCAGCGCAGGCCACACAGCACCCTGCCAGCTAACTTGGCCTCTACCCACAGCCAGAGCACCAGACTGAGCAGCTTATAAACAAGAAGAATGTATTTCTCAAAGCTCTGGAGGCTGGAAGTCCAAGGTCAAGGCTCTGGCAGATTAAATATCTGGTGAGGACCCACTTCCTGGCTCATCCGCGGCTGTGTTCTCAGATGGAGGAAGGCTGAGGTGGCTCTCTGACATGTCTTTAATAAGGGCATGAAGCCCAAGCATCAGGGCTCTGCTCTCAGGACCTAATCACCTCCCAAAGGCCCCACCTCTGAATACCATCACCTGAGGGCTTGCATATTCCACATGTGAAAACATAGAGAAAAAGTCATGACTTCCAATATAAGCCAAGGAATGCCAGGGATTATTGGCAACACCAGGAGCCTCCGGAGGCCATGTGGTCCCGCCAACGCCTTGAGATTGGACTTCTAGAACTCCAGGAGAATAAATGCAGCACCTCTCTTGAGATGTTTATCATGGCAACCCTGGGAAATGAACAGACTCGTAGAAATTATTCACTGTCTGAGAATCAAGGGGAACAGGGTGCCCTGTATTCTTGTCTGCGGCCTCAGGCCCCCTACTTGGGAGACCCTGGCTTTGGGCTTGTCCTCTGAGCGACTGTCAACCCCACAGGCCCCTTGACATTGATGAGGTCCCAGGAACACCTGGGGTCTGGCTATGAGGCAGAGTGTGGTTTGTTTTTTCTGGGGCCTCGTGCTCAGTTCTGCAGTCCAACCTACCATCGTAATTCTTTCCCTTCATCGAAGAGAGAAGAACTGGACTTAAAAACCTGCCTGGCCTGGGGACACAGGAGGAGACACTTCCTGCCCTCTAGAAGCTCATGGCCTTAATGCAGGGACAGCCCTGAGTGAGGCCAGTGAGGTCACTGCGGGGAGTGGATAGGGGATGGCAGAGGTCCTGGGGGTGCAGGCAGGGGTGAGGGTGATTCGGGGCTGGGTCCTTGACATCCCCTATGACTAAGGCTGGGCCTGCAGGGTGGTCTGAGGGGAACTCAGGCTGGGATTGAGCTTTGAAACTTCACACAGGCCTCTGATGGTTTCTCTGAAGAGGAGACTCCTTCCTCTTTTGTAGGAGTAGAGAATGAGGCATCTCCCATTTACCAGGAGTCCAGGTGAGGCTGAGAAGGGCTTTGGGACCACAGACTTGCCTGTGAAGCTTCCCAGGGAGGCCTTCTCCCTGCGCCCTCTCCCAGGGCAGTGGGGCGCCATGCCTGTGTAGGGCTGGCCCGCCCCCACGCCCATCATGTCCTCCATAGCTCTCCCATGAAGCTGCCTCCGTGGCCTAGCCGTGGCCTCTGCCCAGGCCCAGGATGTTCGGAGATTGGATGTGAAGGGTCCCGGGGCTAAAGCCGATTGCTATGCGTAGGGAGGAGTCTGGCGTTCTCGGGGACTGCAGAGCCGTGAGGTCATGGTCCCTCGGCTGTTCCCCCAGCCCCCACAGGCTGTGGAATGATTGGGCTTGACATGTTCATTTGCTGCCTGTTAAAAGTCCATTTTCTGGGCCCAAGCAGGCGCCGGCGGGGCGGGTTTGAAGGCCTCGCGGTGGACCAGCTGCCGCAGCTGCCTAACATGG
>NW_006159972.1:1206975-1208154 GCF_000334495.1 Tupaia belangeri chinensis | reverse complement strand
TCCTTTTGCGGGGCCAAAGCGGGCGCCGGCGGGGGGGGTTTGAAGGCCTCGGGGTGGACCAGCTGCCGCAGCTGCTTAACATGCAGCATAAATATTAGTCTCTCCCAGAAAGAGGCTCAACTGCAATTGTCTTTGGCCTGATGGACGTGACTGGGCTGCTTGCCCACATTCCGTCCCAGCCCCGCCTGGCTCTGCAGACCCTTCTGGAACCCTGGAAGGCTGTGTGCAGGTAGCCCTGAGTCCAACTCTGGGTCCAGCCCCCAGGACACAGGTGGAGAAGAATTCTATCCCCGAGTGGAGGGAGGTGGAGCATGTGGGGTGGGGCATGCCGACGTTCATTGGCTGGGAGGCCCTGCATCCATCATGTCACCTCCCAATATCGGCCTTCAACCTGCAAAACAGGGGTTGCAACCCTGTCCACCTCACTTCGGGTGGCTCCTCTGTGTGGCGACGCCATGAGGCAGAGGTGATGTCTGCTGCTCCAGCCTGGCTCTGAGTCTGGTGAGCTGGCTGCCGGCCACATGACCTCCCTACCTGTGGCCTGTTCTGGAGTCACCAAACCTGGTGTGAGTCCTGACCTCATCACCTCCCTCACTCCACACAGCTCTGAGCAGGTTGGTGCGGGGGGACAGCCAAACATGCTTGCAAGGTCACTGTAGGCAGGTGGGTGAGAAACACCCACACACCACCAAACAAAATAACTTCATTTTCATGCGCTGCAAACAAAGCCTATAATAGGGGTTACCGGGGCCTCTGCACACCTTGGTGGTCACAGCCTCTGAGAGGAGGTGGCAGGTTTGGGCTGAAACTTTGTGCTTCTTGGTTCCCTAACCTGTACGGTGGTGACAGACCTGACCTGGCCCCTCCACGTTGCAATGCACAGACAAGGTTATGTGTGCCTTAGCCTTGGCAGCCTCACCCCATCACAGCCCCACTGTGATCCTGGCCGTAGCCTGGCCCTGGGAAATCAGAGGACCCTACCCGCTGCAGGGGCTGGGCCCCAGGACCTCCGACAGCTCTCCCTCCGTGGGCTGGCTGCTTGCCCTAGTGACCCCATGGCCTCTCACCAAGCCCTCGGATCAGGGCTGCCCAAAGTTCTTTGTGAATAGAAATCATGTGAAGAACTTGTTAGAAATACAGAGTCCCAGGCCTGTTCCCCCTGCGCTCTCCCCCCCCCCC
>NW_006159972.1:1196648-1206865 GCF_000334495.1 Tupaia belangeri chinensis | reverse complement strand
CTCTGCTCTCCCCCCCCCAGCCCCCTGCAGAATGATTCAGCTGGACTGAGTTTTTACAGCCCCTCAGACGATTTGGTGGCATGAGGAGTAGCTTTTGAGAATCGTGGCTTAAATATCCCTGAGGGCAACCCCTGATCCCTCCCCGGTCCCTCAAATCTCAACCCTGGTGTGGTAACTTTGGGGACACCCAGCCTGGGAAGGCTCTCAGAGAGCCGAGGGCCTGTCTGGTCTCAGTCCTGGGCAGGGTGTGTGTGCTGGGCCATGTGAAATGCTACTTTGAAATAACCAGCTGCTCAGAATCCCGAAGTGTCCTGAATTTATTAACACGCAGAACATCTTCGGAGAGCCTGATGGGGAATATTAAGTGTCGCTGCTGGCCTTGAAATGAGGCTTTGGGGGAAGTGGATGCTGCGTCCAACAGAGCGCTTCATCTGACAGGAGAGGGAGACTGGTCCCGTGATGGGCGGGGGCAGGGGGGCTGTGTATGTTTCCGGGATCCTGTGTGTGTTTTGGCCACTCTGAGAGGTCCAGAGGCTTGGCTGGTAATCCTCCACACTGCTCCACTCCATTCCACTCTGTCATTGTCCCCCTGCCCTCCTGGTCTGAGCTTCCCAGGCCGGGGTGTGAGTCACCCAAGTCCTTTCCTTGTGAACAGCATCTAATCAGCATGTATCACACACGCTAATGTAATAACAGCTGCTAATTATATGTCCCTGCTATTACTCTGCCGCCAGTTGTGGGAAGTGCAGCAGGATGATCAGGGCCAGAAAACCCCCCCTCTCTGCCCCCATATGTTATTTTATTCACCGGGTTGCTTTTTTTTTTTTCTTTTTTGGTGGTGCTTGTTTTGTTTGAATTGCAGAATCGGTTCTATCTGAAATGTACCCCACTTCCTGCCTTAGCCTTGGCCAGCCCCACCCAATCACAGCCCCACTGTGATCCTGGCTGTAGCCTGGCCCTGGGAAATCAGAGGACCCTACTGTGGTCTGTCCTTAGGGGCTTCCAGCCTGGGCCATGAAGAGGTGGACTCATGCATGGGCAAGGACGCCTGCTTGGGGGTCCTCCTTCTTTGCTGCTGGCTGGCACCTGGAACCTGCTTCCTCAGCTCATCCCCTGGTGACCCTCTTTGAGTGGCCCAAGGCTGTGCCCTGCATCCTCAGCCCCAGCTGGGCTCTGCTTAGATAGCGGCAGGGAACGGCAGGGCTCCCGCATCTCTGCAGCCAGCCTGGGTCTCCTGGGCTCTGCATCCTTCCTTCTTACCTCCGTCTCTTCCTGAGGCCTCTGGGTCCCAGTTTCCCGTTTACATGATGGAGACAGCACCACCACCTGCCTCCAGGGGTGCCGAGGAGGATCACGTTGGTGATTCTTAAGCCTGGTTTGCACGTTCAGAATCTCCAGGGTCACCCGTGCCTGAGTCCCTCCTTTATGGAGTGCATCGGAATCTCTGGGGAGAGGAGTCTGACCTCGTGTGACCCAGTGTGCCTCTGGAAAGGGAAACTACTGTAGGAGAAGCTTCTATGACAAGGTCTGGCACCAGCGGACCTTTGACAAATGAGAGTCCTTGTTTCGTTATCATGTTACAGTATTAAATACCACTTCATTTTAAGCCACTCATTTGAAACCAGCAGACTAAAAAGAGCTTCATTAATTAAAAAATAAAATCCTTAGTAAAGGAAAGAAATAAAAATATGCCCATGTAAAGGCTAGTTAGTATAAAAAAGCAGACCAGCTTTGGCATCTCTTGCCCTTGCCTCCATGTCCAGGAAAGGTGGGGGAGAGGTGGACAGAAGAATGTTCTGGAAGGGTAGAGGTGGAGAAGGCTGATGTCACCTGCAGGTGGAAACTCCTAAGACTGGGAAGGACTTGGAGATCTGAGAGCAATCCTCACAGGAGTTGGGGGGGAGGTGTAGCTGGACTTGGGAGCAACTGGCTCTGTGGGCACCTCGGAAAGTCAAGGGTTCTGGGCCCAGGGGCTCCTCTCAGGCCCTCTGGGAGTGGACCAAGGAGTTAGAACCACAGGTTTAAGGTGGTCAGAATGCCCTGAGACCAGAAGTGTCCTCACCCAGACTGCATCCAAGGGTCTGCCCCAGGTACCCTCCCCCGAGAAACATGAAATTTCTCATCACCTGGCAATGTGAGAACTAGAAATGGATTAAGCTGACTGTTAGAAAGTAGCGATATGGTATTTCTGAGACTGTAATAAGGCAGCATCAAATTAATACCTGTTACTCCTGCGAAACCAAACACTAGTGACAAAATTAACACAAAATATGGCCACCAAGTGGCGCTCACTGGGGAGGCAAAGGGCCCTTTCCTACCTGGGGCGAGGCTCGTTGGGCAGGGGCGTGGGCTCAGAAGTTCTTCCCAGAGCAGGAATTTCAGAACGAAGACCCGGGGACTGTAATCAGGGGTCAGGGAGCACAGAGGTGGGCCCAGGGGGAGACTGAAGGCAAGTCCCTGCAACCAGCAGGGTGGTGCTGGGGTGGCCTCCCACATCCACGTGTGGCATCCCAGACCCCCTCAGATTTGGACACAGCAGATCTGGGGCCTGGGAGTCTGCGTTATCCACAGCTGCTGGAGAGTCTGAAGGTTAATCTGGCTTGAGAGCTGAGAGTCAGGAAGAGGCAGGGACCAGGGCTGCTCCCCAAAATGTGGAGAATCCCAGCTGCTCCCACTCCACCTCTGCCCACCATCTGCCCTGGGAGCACGTTGTACCTCCAAGCCCCTTCCTGCCCTCTGGACTTCCTGTGGCCTTCAAGAGTGTCTTCTTCTCAGGGTGGGACCGGTTGACCCAGGCCAGGAACAGACTGAGCCAGACAGTGATCTGGGCAAAAAGTCAGGCAGGAAAATCCCCCAAAACAGGGAGTGAGGAACCAGACTCAACATCATCTAGTTATGGGAGGACTGAAATCCCTCCCCAGTGAGATAAAGACCTCTGTGGGAGGCTTCTTCATTGTAAAGACATGGCCTTTGGAATGTGACATCTTGGTGTTTACGTCTTAGGTCTGCTACTACAAGCTGTGTGACTTCAGACACATTCCTTAACCTCTCTGAACCTTGGTTTCCTGGTTTGGAAAATGATGTTAACGATACTTTTAGAATGTGGCTTATGGACAATAATAACTAAATTACACGGCACCTCATTGGCGTGCGATAAATAATGGCTAGTAGGATGATCGCTATCATCATTAGCAGCCCTGATTTTTAATTTTAATTTTTAAATTCTATTTATTTATTTATTTTTGTAGGCATTGTTCCCTCCAGCTGTTGGTACTTGTGCTGGGAGCACCCGAGGCTGGGAGCCAGCCTGGAAGAGCTATTTTATAATTAGGTTGGCAGATGCAGGCTGCAGCGGACCCCCTGCCGGGGATCACAAATTAATTAGTGTCGTTTGTGGAGAGGAGGCCCTGCAGCAGGCTTGATGGGGACAAGCCCAGCCCAGGGGTGTCTGGCCTTGGCTCGTGGCTCTGCAGAGGGGTAAGCCCCACTAACTTTTAGCAGGAGGTGGGCGCTCTGGGGTCTGTGAGTAACCTAGAGCTATGGATGGTGCCTACATGTTTGGCATTTTTTTAATTTTAATTTTTTCTAAAATTTGCTGTAGGGTGAGTGTGTTCTCTGGAGAGAGATGGGGGGGGGGGGGAGAAATTGAGAGAGCATCCCCAGGAGAGATGGCCATGCTGCATCCCATTCTCTGTCATTCTCCTCTTGGGATTTTGGTCATGCACACACATACACCCAGTGTGTTCAAGCTGCCAGGTTTGGGACTCGAACCGTGAAGTTGGCTATGTGGGATCCAGCTGCCTTAACTGCCACGCCACTGGCTGGCCACGATACCTTTTTGTTAAATGCCAGAGGGCACATGCACATGAGAGAGAGAGAGAGAGGAGAGAGAGAGAGAGAGAGAGAGAGAGAGAGAGAGAGAGAGTGAGAGCGCACGCGCAAGTGAGCCAGCACCCCAACTGGGGCCTGGTCATGCCTCAATTCTTTTTCCTCCTTTCCTCCATCCCATCAGGATCCTGGGCATGCACACATATGCATCCAGCATGTTTTTCAAGATGAGGAAAAGGTCTTAGTCACACCCTAAGGGCTGAGGGAAGCCCGGGGATTTAGGGAGGATGTGGAGAGAAAGCTTCTCCATCCCCATCCTGCTGTATGACCTGTGCTTGTGCCTCAGTTTCCCCACACGGTTTCCATCTGTTTTCTCAGTATCTGCCCCCTGGCCTCGTATGGGGTGGGCTGCCTATGAGGTCTCTACAAGTCCGACTCCCTCCACAAATCACCGGGCAGTGCCATCTGTCTTCCTTGTGCAGCCTCCGGCAGTTTAGAAACCAGAACCCATCGGTAAATGACCTTGTCAACCCCTCTTAATGTCTGGGACTTTGGAGGCACACAGGTCTCCTGGCACTAGTTTTTTCCCCAAGGATTCTGGTCTCGCTTCACCCTCCTGGGGCAGTGATTGGGCTGGCGGGCATTGCTGCTTGCCCCTCTTCCCCATCCCGCCCTGGCCCTCTTTCCCGCTTCTGTCTATGCCACAGCCTCGGGGTCAGCCTCACCTGTATCTCACTGCTCTGGCTTCACTGCAGGACCATGGGCAAGCTGCTGTTCAATGAGCATTTATTACAGGTACTGAGCCTCTGTCTTCACACACACGAATGATCTCACTTGCTGGCCTTATGCAGCCAGGGACCAGCAGATGGCGTAATGGGAAGAACTGTTATTATTCCCATTTTACAAACAAGGAAATGGAGTCTCAGAGATGGCCCTGGGTCACAAAGATGGTAAGAGCTGGAGTGAGGATTTGAACCCAGGTGGTCTGACTACACAATTTTTCTTAAATCGAGGGATAATGAAAATATAATGAAAAGCATGGATCTTAGGTGTGAAGTTCAACAACCGTGACAAATACATTCACCCATGTAACTGGTCCTCCCAGCAAGATATGGAATACTGCCATCATCTTCTTGTTTCATCTCAACCCATGTTTGCCCCTGTGGGGACATGCACTGTTCCGATTGCTCTCACCATAGGCACACCTTGTTCTTGGATTTTGTAGAAATGGAAGATATAGATAAATACATATAATACACATACACATTATATAACATATGAAATAGTCTGTACTGTTTCTTTCACACAGAGTAATGTCTTTTAGACTTGTCCACATGCTAAAGATGGACAATGTATTGCTAAGAAGTTCTGATGAGGAAACTGAGGGCTTGGGAAGTCCAGCTGACTCACCCATGGTTACGGGTACAGCCCAGATGGAGTCTTTGAATCCATGGGCAGCTCTCTCTTGCCACCTCCACTACCAGGTCCTACCACATCTTCCTGGGGCCACCGCGGCACCCTCTCTCTGCTCTCTCCTTCAACACACTTTAAAAATTTTACTTATTGGTGCCAGCAGGTGGTGTGGCGGTTAAGGTACTGGACTCCCACGTGGACAACCATTATTCAAGTCCTGTTCTTGGCAGCTTGAAAATCATGCCAGGCATGTGTGTGTGCATGCCCAAAATCATGAGAGAAGGGATGCTTCACCCCCCTGGGCATTGACTCCTCACTTTCCTTCTCTTTCTGTCTCTCTCCAATGAGCATACATGCCCTAAAGCAAAAACCTAAAAAAAAAAAAAAAGTGTTATTTATTTCCAGAGAAAGAGAGACAGAGAGAGAAAGAGAGAGATTTGACAGGGTCTTCACACCATGATCCTCCCCCAAGCCCTGCAGCCAGCCAGGATCATGGGTGAGCAGGTGCGCTTGGCACATTCAGGTAGACCTGGAACTTGAACCCAGAGCCTTCGACATGGTCTCCAACATCACCCAGCAGCACCCCTCCTGCACCATTGCAGCAAGGACAACAGAAAGCCTTTTCATGTCAACCCCTCTCCACAGTAGGCTCCTAGAATAGTCAATCAAGCACGGCCCCGCCCTCGGAGAGTTTGCAGGCAACCACAGGAGCTCCTGTTGTTAGGACTCCAGGTGGTGAGAGGTGTGCACAGCAGGTAGACGCACTGTGCATCGGGAAGGGGGACCTGAAGAGAGAACTGCCTTCTTTGCCTTAGGGGGGTGGTGAAGAGGGACCCCAGGGAAGCCTCTTCAGAGGAGCAACACTTGAGCCAGGCTTTGCAAGCTGAACAGCTTTTCCCCAGGTAGACGGCTGCGTGGGAAGGAACGGCATCGCGGAGAGGAAAGACCGTGCTTGAATGTCCAGACAGGACAATGTACAGCGTGTCCGGGGAAGAGCATCCGGACAGGGTGGAGGGGTGCCGGGGGCGAACTTGGAGAGGTTGGTCAGGTGAGACCATAAAACACCTGGCTTATCCTCAAAGTGATGGGGGAGCTTTGGCAGATTGAAGATGGGGTGGGTGTGGCGTCCAGTGCTGGGAGCCCATCTGCGGCAGTTGTCAGGAGGTGGATGGGGACAGGCTGCTTTGAAATCCACTTGTCCAGCAGTCGCTCTAGGCAAGAGCTGATAAAGGGCTGCTGAAGGCAGAGGGTCTGGGGTAGCGGGGACGTTTGCCTCTCATCCTTCACCCAGGGAGCTGCTGAGAGATCTCAGTGGGAAGATCTCGTCTGTAGTCAGGATAGTGCGCTAACAATCGCCACCAGAGCGTTCAATGGAGAGAAGCATCGTGTCCTGTAGAGGGCGACAGTGAGATCCTGGATGTCTGATCCACAGTAGACCAGGCCGCGTGCTGCTCCAGAATGGTTCTGGCCGGTAGCCAGGCTGGGTGCTGAGGCACGAGACTGGAGAAGTGGAAGAGAAGAGGACAGGGCCTGTCTGGCATCCTGGAGTTTAGCGTGGATAGAGAGACATAGGTTTGAGTCCTGCCTCCGGAACTGTGCTCTGGAACAGTCCCTCAATCCCTCGAAGCCCCAGTTTCCTCATCTCCCAAGCAGTGAAAATAACAGACTCCATCATGGAGTTATTTTGGGGCTGAAGTGAGAGTGTGCGGTGCACTGTCATACTCCTTAAATGTGAGATTCTCGGACATCTAGGTAGTCACCTCTCCACCCCCTGCTGTTGCGGCCTCCCCTGCCATGCCCTGCGAGCAGCCCAGGTGTGGGTGCCCGGCTGGTGCCAGCACAGGCATGGGAACTGTTTTGCAGAAAAACCCATCATCGTGCCTGGCTCTCCCTCCCTCTGCCCATGGCAGCATCAGGGGCCCTGGAGGGTGGCCTCTTTCACTGAGGACCCGGCTGTCACTGCCCTAGTCAAAGGAACATCGCCCTCTGGTTGATGCTGTGAGCAGGGCAGTGAAGGAGCTGAAACTCCAAAGGCAGTGGCTGTTCATACGGCTACAGAGATGACCCCTACCCCAGTCCTGCACGGGGCACTGAGACTCTGGCTTGCTGAGCCTCCTGTGTGGTTCTTCCATCAGGGAGGATGGAGTAAGCCTGACTCAGATGATGGTGGGATGGGCTGGACAGAGGAGGGGCAGGTCTTTGCAAGGTCTCACTTGTGGGGCTGCAGGGACTCAGGTCCTGAATGGCACTGAGATGCTCCCAAGAAGCACTGTTTTTGCTGAAGACGAGAAAACGTTCTTCCTTCTTCCAAGGCCAAAGGAGACAAAACTCGGAGAAGTGCCTTAATAAACGGCTGCCATTGGTTCAACAATAGCTATTAAAAACTATCCATTATTTAGATACGGGAAACTGGGGGAAAAAGCTTTTAGGGGCACTTTGAAAGCCCGCATAGTGTCAATAGTAGTGTTATTAATTTCCAGCTCCGAGATAGTATTTAAAACATTGGTTATGAAAGTCCTTTGGGGGGAAAAGAACCTTCATAAACATTCAGAGTCAGAGCTAATGAAATTTCCATGAGCCTCCAGGGCACAGTACGAACCCTGCCTCCAGCCTCGCCTGTTGTGGGCTGTCACCGGCTGGGGCTTGGCTCAGGAGCCAAGGCCAGGAGCAGTGCCCTGGCGGTCCTGGTTGGCTGGACTTGACCTTCCTCTTCTCTGGCCAGAGGCGTTGGTTTGTGCTTAGAACCGCGTCTGAGCCTGGTGTTGCAGCTCCCGATGGCCACTAGAGGGAGCCAAGGTTCTCAGCAAAGCGCTGCTCTCCTTCAGCGGAAAGCCAGAGCTGGCTCCGCATGGGTGGATTTCCCATCTGGCATTCTGGAAAAAGAGCTGGACTAGGGGCAAAGTGGCTGGGGACTTGTTTGGCAGAGATGGACAGATGTACACAAGGTGCTTAGAGCAGGGCCAGGTATGCAGTAGGTGTGTGATAATTGCGCCCTGTTACAGGGATATGCAGCAGAGGTGGGTGGGGCTACAGAATGAGGGGCACCATCTGTGCTCCACCCCGGAGGGTGAGGGAGCATGCCCCTTGGTCAGGAGGACCAGGGAGCCCAGAGGACATGTCCTGGAGATGGAAGGAGGAGTCTGTCCCTCATCCCAGCCCTGAGCTCTGTGCTCTGTCTCTCCTTTGCACTGGAGAGCCGCTGGAGGGTCTCTTACCCCTGTTCTCCCACTTCAATTCCCCTACTTCCAATACTGAACTCAGAGCCCAGCCTCAGTGGTGCAGGCAGTGGTGTACTGAACTATCATGCTGGAAGCCACCGGCTGACTGCAGGTTCGAATCCTGAGTTGACTTGAAAACATGCTGGGTGTGAAGGCCAGTGCCCAAGATCCTGATGTGCTAGAGGACTGGGGGAAGGGGATCTCGCCCTTTCATGAACACACACATTCTTTCTCTCATGAATAAATAAACTTAAAAGAAAAAAAAGATTGACTTCAGAATTACAAGTGTTCATAATAAGATCCTGGTAATGTTCACTTTGGAGGTTCCTAGCCTGAAAGGCCACATTTTCTACTGAAGTTCAATATGAACACGCCAGTGAGAATAGCGATAGCTGATGGGAATTACAATCATTCTCTGACTCACAGACAAGAGCGTGCACTGGAAACATTAACGGGCCCTCCCGTTAGTTTCTTGATTTCTTTATTCATTCCAACAGGCGTTTATTGAGGGTGTACTGTGTGCTGGTACTGTAGACTTCGCTGAAACGGGGAGGTCCTTCTTTTCTGACACAGGCCTAATTTCAGTTCTTTAAATGCAAGCATGGCTGGCCCCGTGGCCTGGTGGTTCAGGGAGCCAGGTACTGCATAGCTGAGTATGAGCTTTGAATCCTGGCCCCGGTGGCTTGAAAAGCATACAGAGTGTGTGCGTGTGTGTGCCCCAATCCCGACAAGATAGACAAATGGACAAGGGATGGCAGCCCCAAGGTGGGGTACTTTCTTCTTTCTCTTTCTCACTTTCTGTCTCTGTCTCTCTTTGGTGAGCCCATGTACGCTCTGGCAAAATTAAAAAACAAAACAAAACAAATAATAATAAAAGAAGACACAAACCAAAGGCAGAAATTTCAGGCCCTACTCACTTGGGTCAATTAAAGAATTCTCTGGTCATTTGCTTCAAGCATTGGGTTGTTGGAAATGTCATGAGGTGTTTCATGGCTTTTCTGATGACCCGGTATGTACAGAACATTTGGGTCACACACGTTGGCCTGTGCAGATGAATCTGGCTGGTCTCTGCTTGGTTTGCAGTATTCAGGTGGGAGAGGCTGGACTTCTGGAACACAGGCTCGGGCTTGTTTGCGGGGCCTGGTGTCTGGTCAGGAGCTAGCCCACCTTCCCCAGGTAGTCTCGTCACTTTCCTGTAAGCAGCCGGCCCCAGCCAGCCTGAGCCAGCTGCTTGGGAGGCCCCCACACCCTGTGCGAGTTTGTCTCCCAGCTTTGGTGCTCGCTGTTCCCGTCCCTGCAGTGCTGTTTTTTTACCATCGGAGACACTCAATGCCCTGCTCCTCTTCGAAGTCTTCCTCAGATTCTCTTGCTCAGAGATACCATGGGTCAGACTGTAGCTCTGTGACTAAGGAGGCTGGATCTGACATGGCTGACTGCATGGTTCAAGCCTCAGATAGGGCAACTTGAAAAAACATGCTGGCACATGTGTAGTGGGCCCAAAATCCCAAAAGGAGGGAGAAATGGAGGAGAAGGGATTGCTGTGTGATCATGCCCCATAGAGGGGGCTTTCTCACTTTCTTTCTCTCTCTGTCTCAGATTGCATATGCCCTCTGGCAAATTAATAAACAAACAAAAAATGAAAAAACACTCTGACGAGGTGGCAGGTGCTGGATGGACCCCATTCCATGTGCAAGGGGTTAAGAAGCAAGCTCACAGGCACCGAGACGAGACAGCGAGGATCTGAACAGGGGCGGGCTA
>NW_006159972.1:1187631-1195932 GCF_000334495.1 Tupaia belangeri chinensis | reverse complement strand
CTGGGTTTATAAGGAAAGAAAATGAGAGACACAAATGGAACCTGGACCACGCTCTCCTGTCCACCACCACATCGGGTTGCAGCCAGAGGACCCCCACCAGAGAGGGCCCTGGGCATGGACCTCCAAACTGTGCATGGCATAGACCTCTATTTTCATACATTACCCACTTTTGGGCATTTCCTGTTACCTGCAATGGAATGGACTAGAAGAGGTGGTCTGACTCTAGAGCCCAACACGCTCCTCTGCGCCCCGCCCTTCCCCATGGAACCATGTAGGCGCAGCTGAAGAAGGCTGCCCCATGCACTGCACGTGGAAACTGCAGGGCAGACGTGAGCACCACGAGCCATGTCTAGACTGGAGCTGATGCCGCTGCCCACGGAGGGTGTGTGTCTGCACAAAGCCCCCTCTGAGGACCTTACCACACTCTGTCACTAAAATGCTGTCGCTTCTATGCTCTAATTTATAACATTTATTTATGTTGCTTTGCTCTATTCCCCAAAGGATTTGAGGTGACCTACAAGAAAACATTCAATAAAGTCATAATAAAATATAAATAAGAATGACAAGGGAGGATGCTGTTCACATCACAGGAACGCCTGTCTAGCATCGGATGGCCCTTCGTGGACCGGCTCTCCTCACTTCTCCAATCTGCACGTTTAGAAAGGTCTTGTCTGTCATATGTTTTAAGTAAAAACACACCGTGCTTTGTGACCTCTGGGGTTTAAATGTAAAGATGCAAGGCTTCTCCCAGGCTCCCTTGTGCATATATGATCAGTAGGTTTGCTCCCAATCAAAGTAGC
This sequence comes from Tupaia belangeri chinensis, assembly GCF_000334495.1. Taxonomy (NCBI): domain Eukaryota; kingdom Metazoa; phylum Chordata; class Mammalia; order Scandentia; family Tupaiidae; genus Tupaia; species Tupaia belangeri. The sequence continues at coordinate 1,195,132 of NW_006159972.1, read as the reverse complement.
TCATTTGAAAGGCGCGGGTCGCCGGCAGCCTTCTTTAATACTCTCATCTCCTTTCTCGATCAGCCACCTTATGTCAGCGAGGTGGCTTTCCAGGCCTGACGGGAATGTTAGAAAAAGGGGCACTCTCTCCCCTCATGCAGGCACAATGGTGGTACACGTCACGATCCGCTCTGGTCAGGAGGCCACCAACCTGGCTCTGAAAGGCCTTGTCCTTGGGGTCAGTGGTGGGATCACCTGGTCTGCAGAGCGCAGGGTGCTAGGGCACCCCCAAACTGCTCTGATTCGCTTTCCTTGCTTCAAGAACACATCATGGGGTTGGGTCTGTGAGCCCCGGGTGTGGTGGAAACAGGGGCAGGTGTTCGTGAGATGCCGAGCTGTGCTTGCTGGGAGGTCAGGGCAGGAGCCGGAGGGAAGCTGAGTTGGGTGACAGCACAGCGGTGGGCTCGGCGATGCTTTCTCTTTCTCTGATTCGGTTCATGGTCTGCAGCCCTGTTCAAGGAGGCTGTGCTCCCCAGATTTGGGTGTGCTCCCCAGACATAAGAGTGTTGATGGAGCTTTGGCCTGCCGCTCCTTGGAGGACTTGAATGACTGGGTTGGAATATTCTAAGGGAGGATTCTTGGAAAGGGTGGAGTTTGAGTTCTAGCTTTGCTCTTGACCAGCATTGTGGCCTTGGACAGGTGCCTGACCTCGGAAGTGGGGAGAGGAGGGTGGATTTAGAGACAAGGACAAGGTATACATGATGCCGATAGCCTAGCTAAGGGGCTTGGCCCTCCTCAGACTTCCCTTGCCCTCACTGGTTCAGCCCTCTCTATTCTTAGGTCAAGGCTACAGGTTATGACACTCAGGTGTTTTAAGTGTGTGTGTATTTAATCATTTATTTAATTTAATTACCTAATTTATTATTATTTTTTAGATTTTTGCTACAGGGCATGTGTGCTTGCCAGAGAGAGAGAGAGAGAGAGACAGAGACAGAGACAGAGAGACAGAGCGACAGAGAGACAGAAAGCAAGAAATCACTCCCCTGGGGGGATGGCCACACCACAATCCTTTCTCCTCCGTTCTCCTCTTGGGATTTGGGGCACAGATGACACGTGCCTGGAGTGAGTTTTAAGCTGCTGGGTCTCGCAGCTTCCTGATGCTCAGTTGGGATCCTGTCAAGTCCCTACCCAAGAGCCTTCCACGGCTGTTCGCTGCTCTCCAGATAAAGTCCGTACTTGCCTGGTTTTCAAGGCCTTGTGTGACCTGATCTCACACCACTTGCAGTCCCACTTCTCCTTTCGGCTTTTGAAATCTCTCTTCCCTCTTGTCTCATTCATGCTCTCTTCTCTTCACTTCTGTTTACCTGATTTACTCCTGCTCATCCTTTGGGACTCAGTTCAGGCTTTACCTCTTTCAGGAAGCCTTCCCTGATACCCTTCTACCATGGCCTCTGTGCTTCTCTTTCGCAGCAGATTGCACACGCAACTCTGCCTGGCTCTTAACCAGGCTATGAGCAAGTCGGGAGCAGGGACAGGTTCGTCCTATTCCCTCTGCACCCTGCGCTCTGGCACGAGTGGGTACTCATTAATCATCTCTGCGTGTATGAATGATTGAGCAAACCAGCCAAGGCTTTTTGTTTTCTCTTGGCAATTTGCTCACTTTTATGACCCCAGCTGGGGATATGCATGCTTCCATTGCCACATTAGAGACCCTGGAACTACAGTTTTGCTGCTTAGAGTCCTTGCGTGGTTTCATTCTGTGCGTTCTTTTTCTGGCTTTTCTATTCCACTGCCCGATGCACAAAAGCGCTGCACTTTTCTACCTTCCCGAGCCCACCCACTCTGTTTCTGATGCTTGAGGACCTGAAATTCTTCAATGGGAAGACTTTTAATCTTCCCAGGCATAGCCATTTCAGAACGGGGTTTCAAAGCTGCTTGAAAGCGAGATGCTGTGGCTTTGATGTCTCTGTTAGCTTCTCTGCAGGGGACAGGCTGGCTTGCTCAGGTGCTCAGGTCGCCTGGGGCCTGAGGATGGGAGGCAGTGCTCCTGTGGGATCCTGGGGAAGGTACAGAGGCACGTGGGCCCATCAGCGAGAACTGGAGGTGACAGGAGACGCCTGGCTCACCAGGCTCCCTCCATCACCTGCCAGAGGTTGTCCCCTCTGGAGCCAATGCTGCTGCGGCTCCTGCACAGACCCTGTCCCCAGGGCCTCAGCATCCATCCCACGTCCTGGGGCTAATCTCCCAGCTGCATCCTGCGCTGGAAATTGCCCTTGGCAAGGAACAGCCTTGCCCAAGTTAAGGCCATCCCCATAGCTAGTGACTGGCTGATAGGGTAGGGGGCCGTTACAAAGGCCTGGTTCTCTGGCCTCAGTGTAGGACAGCTCTGAGGGATCCTCCTGGCTCCAGAGCTCGAGGCCTTCTTCGTGATCCCACTGCAGCCAGCTCTGACTGGCCAGCTCCCTCACTCCTTTTGGGGTGTATCTCCTGACCACCTGGCATTCAGCCTTTGCACGAGACTCCCCATCTCAGAGTCTGTTTTCAGGGGACCCACCCTAAGCCAGCTGTCATCTGTTAGGTAACAGGGACCTTTTGTTGGCCAGTGGTTGGACAACAGCTGGGGCCAGTGCTTGACAGGGTCTGGGTGATAAAGCAGCCTAGAAGCATGTCTCTGGTCTGGACGCCTCGAGCACGGGCACCTCCGTGCCAGCTCCCCTTTTCTTTTTCCTGGGCCTGGCTTTAGCAGGGCCTAGGTGGGGTCTACACTGCAGCCTGGAAGTCCCACTTATATCTGTCCTGGGATTTTGCCTGAGGGAGGGACACACACAGGGGAGAAGGGCATAGATACACACGGGAGGCCAGGTACAGGCTTGCCAGGGGCTGAGTGAGCCTGCAATGGGTGTCGGGCAAAAGCTGGTTTCGGGACACAGCTCTGCCATCAAGCCTAAAGGAAACTTTGTGCACCCCGTGGATGAGTTCACGCTGCGAGAGCCATAGGAAAGGATGGCCGCTACATCTCTTTCTGCTGGTACACAGACACACAGAGTACAGGAGTGCAAGCCTCCCTGGACACAGAGTGACATGGCTCACCAGTCATATCTCAGGCTTGACCGCTCAGCTGACCTTCCCTGGGGAAGGAACCGGAAGGGGACAGAGGTGACTAGACAGACAGAAATACCAGGAGAAGCTTCCTTTCAGCAAACGGCCCTTGACTCAGCTGCTGCCCAGACCCCACCCCAGTCTCTGCTCATTGGCTGTTTCCTGAAGAGTCTCCAAAGACAAGCCCCCTTTCTGCACTGCCATCTCTGCCCTGGGTGCCTGGCTGACCAGCACGGGTACAGGGAGGTGCCTTTTGCTTAACCTGGAAGGTCAGCACTGGGGTCATCGTTCCCCTTACCCAGCGAGGACAGGGCCCAGACAGGTTTGTGACACCTAGTAGACAGGGGGGAGGGTGACAGATATGTGCCATGCCTTCCTGTCTGCTGGCATCATGTTTGGCTGTCTGAACACAGAATCCCTTTCACACTTCCCGTGATGCTCTGGGAGGGGGTTATGCCCAATTTGCTGATAAAGGAGTGAGGGGTAGAGGTCTAAACATTGTATCCGATGACACCAGGGCAATGGGCAGAGCCAGTGATAGAACCTGGACCTCCCGACTCAGAGCTTTTGTGCACCTCAGCAAGTTCGAAATTCACCAGGTGTGAAATACGTGAGTCAGAACTCAAACCGTAGAAGAGCGTTGCTTAGCCTCCATTGCATGACAAGGATCACCCCCACTTATTGGGAGTGTCCAATGTGCCACATGCTGAGTTTGGTCCTTTATGTTTAGTCCTCTCTGATATGCTGTGAGATGTGCATGGTGATCATCCTCGTTTTAGGAATGAACAAATTTACCCAACCTGCAGCCTTCTCGAACCCCGTCCTGGGCTCCCCATGAAGCTCAGAGACTCACCTGGCCAACTCCTTGGGGCCCTCACACCAAGCCCCTATTTTCCATGTTCAGTTTGGAGGTGATGTTGCTGCCAGAGTGGAGAGGTCTGACTGCACACTGGGATTTCTGGCACGGTCCAGGGAGACGATATTGGAGCATTTGGATGGGGCGATTCATCCATTATTGATCAGCATTCTGATGTAGTCAGCTCCTGCGACAGGCTGGGCCGTTTCCATCTTCTTCCCCTGGTGCAAATCTGGGAGCAGGGCCAGAGGCTGAGCAGGAGTAGGGAGGAAGCTCTCAGAGCCATCACTGGCTGGGGGAGTTCATTTCTGGAGCCAGGAACCGGGGACTCCTGGCTCCTGCCGATTGTCCCTGTGATTTGTTCCAGGCAGTGACTCAGAGACACTTTCTCTCCATTTCTTTACAGAGTAGCTTGGTGTGGCATCCTCTGGAGACCTCAGAACTGCATTATGATTCTGACTCGAGGGTTCACAAACTCCCCTAAATGGACATCCCCTAAATGGACATCCTTGTCATGGTTGAGTGGAGAGGGGACAGTCTTTAGGATCAGGTAGCCCTGGTTCCATCCCTGGTTCTGCCACTTTCAAGCTGTGTGACTTTGGGCAAATCACTTAAACTCGTTGGGCCTTCGTTTTATCACCTATAAAAATGGACTTACATTGACCTAGAAGTTGCTGTGAGGCAACTAGAGGATAACTTAGCATTGTACCTAGGACAACAGATCTCTGGTCCTCAGCAAAGAGAGAGAATCTTAGTGCCTGGGCCACACCTCCAGGACCTGTTGACCTCCAATGCCATCTGCACCCCTGTGCCTGATGACTTTTCTGGAGCTATGGAAGGCCACTCTATCATATCCTTACTAGCTCCATAGAGGAAGACTTCAACTGCTGACTGAGCTGTATAAATACCCCAGCTCCCTCTCCTCTAAGAGTAATTCTGAGACGGGGGTTGTATTTCCCAGTGTTTCCTGGGGTCATCTGTATTAATTTTCTATTGCTGCTATAACAAATAGTGACAAAGTTAATGGTGCAAAACGACACAGATTTATTATCTTGCTGTTCTCGAGGTCAGAAGTCTGAAATAGATCTTGCTGAGCCAAAGTCAAGGTGTCAGCAGGGCCTTTCAGAAGGTTCTGGAGAGAACCCATCCCCTTGCATTTTCCAGCTTCCAGAGGCTGCCTGCATTCCTTGACTTGTGGCTTCTGCTTCCATCTCCAAAGCAGCAAAGACTGGTTGAGTCTTTCTTACACCACCTCACTCTGGCTCTTAGCTTTTCTCCATTTGTCACAAAGAAAAAGCCTCGTTGTTCTACTGGATCATCTAGAATTATTGTCCCATCTTCAGGTCAGATGATTAGCGGCCTTTATTTCACCTGCAATTTTAATTCCCCTTTGCCTCGTCCTGCTATAGCTTGGCTGGCCCCCAAATGCATGTGTTGGGCCTCAGTTGTATTGCAAAGGTGTTAAGTGAGAGCTTAATCTGTTCGTGTTGCCCCCTGGTGGGGCCTTTGGGTGTGAGACGGTCATTAGGGTGGGGCTCCTATGATTGAGGTTCAGAAGGATTAAAAGAAGGAAAGGAGTACAGGAAAGACAGAAACTGACAGCTAGCTGCTCTGCTCATGACCCTGCTCTCTGTCTTGTCGCAGACTCACCAGAATTGGCCCCTGGCCCTTGGACTCCAAGTCATGAGCTGAGTAAACCTCTTACATTTTACAAATCATCCAGCCTTGAGGATTTCTGTTAGCAATACAATTACAGACTAAGATGCCACAATAGATTGACAGGTTTACAAGGGGCTTACGAGGTGGCTACTTTGGGGTCTGTAATTCTCATAGTAGCTGTTTATAGCATAACTTGACTACCTCCTTTTCACTGTGTCACTTGCTCAGTTTCCAGCTCGTGGCCCCTAAGCATCCCAAGTAAACTACTTGCACTTGAATGATTGTCTGAGGGTCTTCTAAGGGGAGCCAAAACCAATACATGCAGAAAAACCTTTAAAATGAAAGACAAAGCTTGGGACCAGCAGTTGGCGTAATGGCTGTGTCGCTGAACTCCCATGTAGTCGATCGTGGTTCGAGTCCTGGACCTGGTGGCTTAAACTCATGGCGGGCAAGATCCTGAGAGGAGAATGGAGGAGAAGGGATTGTGGCAAGGTCATCCCCCATGGGGGGTGCTTTCTTGCTTTCTATCTCTCTGTCTTTCTGGCGAGCACATGCTCCCTATAGCAAAAACCTCTCCAAAATGAAAAAATAAAAATAAAAAATAAATAAAAATGAAAGGCAAAGTTCAAAGGTAAATTCAACATGGCAACAGAGACACAAGACCAAAAGCAATGAATTTCGATTGGACATGGCCCCACAGGTGCCTGGCTGGGCTGTGAGCAGCCTCCCCACCTTGCAGAAGGAAGCATCAAGGTGCAGGCAATGACCCACCTTCTCCACCCCTGCATCTCTCTCCAACCCCAGGACTCTCTCTGCTCCTGCCAGGTAATCGTTGTCACTGCGTTAATGAATGGCTCATTCTCCTCACTTAGCAAATTTCAATTTTCAGTAATTGCCGGAATCAAAGTTATTTATTGGATCCTTAATACACTTCAGACTTGAAGCTGGTTTTGATTAGTTTCCATCATTATTAAAATGGAAAATACATTTACCATTGGGTGGTGATTTTCCTCTGTAACGGCCTGGTTGCTAGCGGACACAGTTGTAGTCATCGCCGAACTTGGAGCACACTCGGATCCTCCCCCTCAGATCGCTGCTTTTCTGACTTCAAAGAACTTTTTCATTATGACAGTCCGTGGTCTGCCCAGCCAGCCAGGGGGTACTCAATAGTGGATTGAACAACTCCTTCTGGCCATTTTAAAATAAAATTTAGAATATAGAGAAGAGAACATCAAGTCAGAAATAACAACCCTCGTATTTCCACTGTGAGCATTTATCATATCTGCCCCAAATTGCACAGGTACTGTGCGATACAATGGCCCATTGCCCACGGAAACATTCAGAATACAACAGATACATCTCAGGTCTCCACCCCTCTCTCAACTCGACTCCCCTCCCCTTCTTCCCAGTGGCGTCCTTGATCATGAATCTGGTGTGTGTTCTGTCCTAAGAAAACACCTTTCAGGGCCAGCAAGTGGCGTGGTGGTTAAGGAGGCTAGATCTCACATCCTGGACCTGGAGACTTGGAAAACACACTGGACACGTGTGCGTGTGTGTGTGTGTGTGAGCGTGTGTGTGCAGATTCCTGAGAGGAGAATGGAGGAGAAGAGATTGCGGCATGGTCATCCTCCCAGTGGATACTTTCTCTTTGTCTTGGTCTGTCGAGTGAACACCCTGTAGCCAAATTAAAAGAAAAAAAAATGCTCTCACATATCCATATGAAATAATAGTATTTCCATGTGTATTTTTTACTTTCATGAGTGACATTATACGAGGGACTCAGACTACAATTTGCTTTATTTTACTGAACAATATGATTTTTAGGACTACGGTCAAACTAGAAATTCTAGCTCTTATTTTTTTTCTAGTTTGTTTCTTTTAACTGCTATGTTTATTATATATATATAT
>NW_006159972.1:1167195-1184504 GCF_000334495.1 Tupaia belangeri chinensis | reverse complement strand
GCCCTGTAATTATTATTTCTTAATGAGAGAACGGGAAAGTGAGAAAGCATGCCTTCAGGTCTGGGACTTGAACCATGGTTGGCCGTGTGGGAGTCCAGCACTCTAATCATCATGCCACCTGCTGGCCCCATTGTGCATGTGTCCTTATGCACACTTGGGCCAGGGTCTCTAGGGAAGACCCTTGGTGGGGAAACCACCAAGTCTTGGTTAGGCATGGCTCTGGTTTTAGTGCAAGCCACTGTTCAGAATGGCTGTGCCAAATACTCCCTCACCAGCAGCCTGTGAGAATTGGCTTTCCCTTCATCCTCACCAGCACTTGACAGTGTCTGACTTTTTCACTTTTGCCAGTGATGAGGACACAGCATGGCCTACTTCCAAACCACCACTGTTCTATCTTTTCATCCAGAAGAGTACCTTTAAAAACATTCTTTTTAGAGTTTTGTCGTAAGGCGCATGCACTTGGTCAGAGAGAGAGAGACAAAGAGAAGAAAAATGAGAAATAAGTCCCTGGGGGGATAGTCATAAATCCCTTCTTCTCCAGTTTCCTCTCAGGATTTTGGGCACACACACACACATGCACCCAGCATGATTTTTAAGATGCTGGGTTTAAGATTTGAACCATGGTTGGCAGTGTGGAAATCCAGCACCTTAACCACCATGCCATCTGCTGCCCCCCTAAAGTACCTGTTTTTAAATTTTTTAAATATTTATTTTATTTAACTTTATTCATTTATTTACTTATTTTTATTTGACTAGAAAGGGGAGAGAGGGAGAGAGAGAGAGAGAGAGAGAGAGAGAGAGAGAGAGAGAGAGAGAGAGAGAGAGAGAGAGAGAGAGAGAGAGAGAGAGAGAGAGAGAGAAAGTGAGAAAGCAGGCTGCCAGGTTCAGGACTTGAACCACAGTCAGCCATGTGGGAGTCCAGCACCCTTAGCCACCATGCCACCTGTTGACCCCTAAAGTACCTATTTCTTTTTAAGTTTCTTCCTTTCTTCCATGAGCGAGAGGGTGAGAGACAAAGAGACAGAGATACAGTACCCCCAACAGAGCCTTGATTCTATGATCCGCCCCCAGTGTCAGGCAGCCCTGGTCCCAGGCACCTGCATGCTCAGCACGTTTAGGGAGATCTCTGGATGTGAATGCAGACCTTTCCCTTGTGGGTCAACCTGTGGAGCATCACGCCATTGCTGTACCAGCATCTGGCCCCACAGGGCCTATTTTACATGTTGGTTTCTGTCTCCTTGTCCACTCGTGGGCAGGGGACTGGCTTACTGGCTGGGCATCAGAGAGGTGTTGGGGACACAGAAGATGGTGAGGGCAGGAAGGGGAGGGCTGAGGGCCTTAGGAAGAAGGTTGGATGAAGGCCACTCCCAGTGGGATCAGGGGCAAGGCTGGGCTTGCATTTGAGGCCACAGTGCCAAGAACTCAGAGCTGGGATGGCAAGAACTGCAGCAGCGGGTGGGAGTGAGAGGACAGACTGCTGAGGTGCCTGCTTGTGGAGAGAGCTGCATTACGTGAGTGACATGGGAACCATCTTAAGAGCTATCCGCCATCTTTGGGTTTCACTTTTACTTTCCCTTTCCTGCCGAGCAAACAATAATAGTAATGGATGATTGGTCACAATGAGGGATACCCGCTGATTGGTCAAACCAGCATGCCTCATTTACATTTCTGGGCCACCAATGATTGATCCACATTGTGATACCCTATTTGCATTTCGGGCAGCCAATCAATGCCCACTGGCGTGTATATAACCGCAGTCTGTTGTACAATAAATGAGACTTGATCAGTACCTTGTCTTGTCCCCACTCTGTGTGTTTGTCCCTTCTCTCACCCCCTCCCTCAGGTAACTGTTTGACTGTCCTGCGGGTCGGGACACCTGCTGGTGTTCAAAGTGGCTTTCCTGGGTCTGTAGGGAGAGGCCTGTGTTGGCTCAGGTCTGCGGCCAGGCAGGCAGCAGACAGTGAATAAAGGTGAGTACATTCTGGGCTCTGGCTGGAGCAGAGGCGATGGACACTCTATGTGGGAAACTGGGGGGACTCAAACACTTACTCGATGGTATACGGGTTTGGCTGATCACTGTAAAGGGACCCCCTTCAATGAGAACTGTGCCTGGCAGGGCTGACATATCCTCAGACCCTCCCCTGCACCTGTATTCTCATAGGGCTTCCTGGACCTGGAGGTCTTAGGGAGGGGTCAGAGACTACTCAGTCCTCTGTTTCAGTAAATGCCAGAAAGCCAGGCCCCTCCCGAGGAGAGGCAGGGTGGCCATGGTGACTGTTCTGGGGGAAGCATTCAGGGAGTGAAGTTTCTTGTTGGAAAGAAGAAGAGTTTGAGATTCTTCCTTTGGCCCTGTTCCTCTTGGCAGTGAGGTAGGGAACTGGGCCGGATGTAAGAAGGCTGGGATGAAGGGCAAGAGCAAGCCTCCCTTCCCAGTTCACTTACTCTCCTTCTCCCTGACTGCTCTGGTCCAGCCTCAGGTTTAACCTAGGGTTGGAGTGGAGGGAGGAGGTTGGCTGGGGACACAATGGTGGTAGTGTGTCTTCTTTGCATAAGAGTTGGGTGAGCTCTTGAAGGATGGGCATGTCTTTAGCAGGCGGGCAATGGAGGAAGGAAATTTGGGGCAGAGAGAACAGCACATGCAATGGTGGTGTGTGTGTGTGTGAGACAGAGAACTTGGCATATATAGAAAGTAGTGAGTCGTTTGTGGACCAGATTGTGGTAGAGGGTGGGGGTTGAGTGAACCCATCTAGAGAAGTGGTCAGAGGACAACTTAGGCAGGGTCTTATTGGGCCTGTTGAGTTTACTCTTTATCCTGAAAACAATAGGAATCCACCAAAAGTCATTAAGCCAGGGAAGATACAATTAGATTAGCCATTTCAGTAGATTATTCTGGAGGTTGGAAAAGGAGAGAACTGTTTACTGATGATAATGATTACTTGACTAATATTACCTGGGTACTTAATTTTTGCCCAAGGGCTTTACATCCATTATCTTACTCTAACAACCTGTCCCATGAGAAAGGTGTATCAGTTAGCTACTGTCACAATAATGCTGCATAACAAATAGTCACATCATTTCTACAGCAGTAAGAATTACTTTCTACCTCACACACCTGTGGGCTGCCTGGGCAGCTTTGCTTCTGGGCATAGATCAGCAGGTCAGCTGAGGTCTCTGTTTCACGTACCTCATCCTGGGGCTCAGGCTAGAGAGGCAGTGACTCCCCAGGACATCTCCTCCTGTTGTGATCACAGTGGCCTAAGAAGACAAGGTCAACCAGGTGAGCACATTTCAGGAATCTGTTGTTATGTCCACTATTAGCCTTGTGCCAAAGAAGTCACACAACACATCATGAGGCCAAGGCAGTGATGAGAGAGGTCTATTATGAATCGGGACCAATAGTTCAATCTTACACAAGGGGGTCTATTATTATCCTCATTTTACAGAGGACAAAAAAGTAAAAAAAGAATGATTTGTTCAAGGTTTCACAGCCAGTGTGCATCAAGCTGGGATTTGCTCCTGGGTGTCTTTGCCTCCTGGGACCCTTCTTTAAGAACCGTGCCCTGGCAACTGGGCCATTCCCTAGATAGACCTCCCTCCCTCCCATCCCTGCTGGGGAGGAAAGCTTTCTTTTCTGCAAAACAGGCTCCTAATCCTCTCTGATGCAGAGCAGCCTGGGATGGGAGGCTCTCCTGGGCTGCATCAGAAGACAACACCTACCCCAGAACCCACCCCACTTGCTGTCTGGGGTGGGAGACCCTGGACACTGCACCTCCTCCTGGGAATAAATTTGGCCATGGACCCTGGGTGAATGGAGCTCTGCACTCAGCCGGGCCATTCAGAGGTGCAGTACTGGGACCGTGGTGTTTGTAAAGTGCCCTGCTAGTCAGCTGCTGCGGTCTTGCTCAAAAACCTCTCTGAGTCAGTCAGTCTAGAGGGGATTATTATTTTTTTCTAGACCCGCGGGATGTTGGAGTATTTTGAAAAGAACAAGCCCTCATATTTGCGACAAGCCTCAGTGAGGCGGAACAGCTCATTTTATACATGTCTGCCTCTGAGATATTATTTACCTAGTTAAAAAACAATCGCAACAAATGCTGGGTGCAGCCCTGGCTCCATCACTTGTAGGTCTTAGAGGGACAGCTGGGAGGCACGGGGCCACCAAGGGTACAGAGAGAACAGGATCCTCGGGGGCCCCTGACATGATTTTGGAGAAGCAACGGTAGGTATTCTCCACTGGAGGTGAACCTGGGATCACCTGGCAGGGGGTGGGGGGGGGTGGGGGAGCGACTTCATCCCTACCGTCCTATAAGCCCTGCATCAGGAGGAACAGTTCCATCTGCCGGGTGATGTCAGAGGTCACTTTAATTTGCAAATGTTTGTTTCCAAAACATCACAGAGTCATCCTGAAGTAAAGATTTCTGTCTAACACAGGCTGGGGAAATGGTTCTTGTTTATTAAAATGTACACACAAGGAGACCTACTTGACTATATATTATTGGCATCAGCCCGGAAGCAAAGGCCAGGCAAAGTAGATTTTATTTTTATTTATTAAAGGAAACAGTTTTTCTACCTGTTTGGGGGTAGATCCTCTAAAGAATGGCTGAGTGCCAGGTGATGAGAACGTGGTCTGGGAGGCAAAAGGGGAGAACACCAAGGCAGTGCAAACCCTCACTCCTTTTCTGACACACCATGGTTCTTCGCCGTTGGGCTGGGTCACGTGGGTTCCAGTCTCTGTGCCTGGCACTCTGCAGGTATGCTCGGCACTGCTTTGTATACAGACGAATAAAGGATCATTTTCAACCCTCCCCCTCCCTCCCCCTCAACAACCTCCCCTGATAGGTACAAATAACCCCCTTGCAGAATCCGGGGCTTTCTCATGCTCTCCCAGCCTTCGGGGTGCAACTGTTTGCAAGTTTGCAGCCATCCTCCTGTGGCGCTGTTTTTTTTTTTTTTTTCTTTCCACACCTGCTATTGTAGGACTTTCAGATCTTACTAGGGGGTTCTGGAAGCCCCACGTTTCTTACGTGAGCTCCGCTCTGCTGTCTCATAGCATCCTACTTCCCTTGCTGGTGCCCACAGGTTGGAACCTCCTTGGACATCACCTGGGGACATGGTGGCTATGCTCGGAGCTGCTCGCCCAGTTACACACCCTCAAGGGCCCCATTTCGTGAGTCCTTAGCTTCGTGCCAAAGCTATGCTGTGTAACATGCAGAAACCAGCAGAAAACCTCTCTCCACCTCACTGTTAGAATCTGTCTCCCAGGCTCCCATCCAGGCTCACTTGTGCCACTTGGGCTGGGTGTTGCCAGGAGGGCAGATTTCTCAGCAGGAGGAAAGGCGAGCTCCAAGAATGTGCCTGCTAAGGGGTATTTCCTTCCCCTTCCTCTCCTGCTTCCCCAACTGGAAGACTGACTTCAAAGGCCTGAGAGGCTGGAAGCTGAATACCCTTAAAGTGAGACTGGAGGTGCCCTAGGCCAGGGCAGTCTGAGACTGGGAGGCTGGGCCTGAGCCTGCTGGAGGCCAAGAGGCCCTGCCTTGGGGAGAAGGAGGGGATACCTGTGCTGGAAGCCAGGCATATGCTGCATCTCCATGGACCATCCAGGACTAAAGACAAGCCTTGGGCAGGGAAGAAAGCGAGGAAGCAGAATTTCACTGAAGACGCCTATGTCTGATCTCTACCTCCTATTTCGAGGACCTACCTGCTCCTCCTTTGCAAGCTCTTACACTTTATAGAAGGTTTTGCTGGTGAGTCTATTTCTGAGCACTGAACTGTCTGGCCTCATTGTTGCTAGTCTATGGATATCCTGCCTGATTGCTTGTGGGACTGACATGGTCTCAGCCCCTTGTCCCTCATTTTAAACCATACCCATAGTTGTATCTTTTTTTTTTTTTTTTTTTTTTTTGCTACAGGGTGCATGCACTCATGGGTGGAGGGGGGCGGGAGGAGAGAGAGATAAAGTGAGAAAGCATCCCCTGGGAGGGATGGCAATGCCGAAATCCCTTCTCCATTCTCTTCAGGATTTTGGGCATGCATGTGCATGAACCCAGCATGTTTTTCAAGCTGCCAGGTCCAGGACTCACACTGCTCATTCATTCATGTGGGATGCAGCACCTTAAACTCCACACCACTGGCCCCATAGTGAGTGCTGTTTTCTTTCTTTCTCTTCTTTTCCTTCCTTCCTTCCTTCTTTCTCTTTCTTTCTTTCTTTCTTCCTTCCTTCCTTCTTTCTCTTTCTTTCTTTCTTTCTTCCTTCCTTCCTTCTTTCTCTTTCTTTTTCTTTCTTTTTTTTTTTAAGAGAGATTTTTGGTACAGGGTATGTGGACTCACTGAAGAATCAGAGAGAGACAGAGAGACAGAAAGTGAGAAATCACCCCCCGGGGGATGGCTATGCCACTGATTCTTCTCCTCTATTCTCCTCTCAGGATTTAGGCCATGCACACACATGTGCCTGGCGTGAGTTTTAAGTTGCTGGGTCTGGGACTTGAACTACTGTTGACTATGTGGGAGTCCAGCAACATAACCATTATGCCGTCTGCTTGTTCCTATAGTGCTGTTTTTAAAGCTACTAGACACTAATAATAGCAGCTCTTTTGATATTGAAACTCAAGTTTGATTGCCATTTCAGAAAAATTGTATTGGAAACTTCTTATCATGTTTGGGTCTCTAGCTTATCTGTGAATATTTTTCTGTATTTCGACAGTGAATTTCTCTAGCAGTTTTAAAAATTACCAATTAAAGCAAAAACATATAGAAGATAAATTTCACTGATTTCTGTCGTCAGGGAAATGCCCCACATTCTTCACTTGGTCTAGAAAGACAGAATCTTGATTATCCATGGAACTGGGTCAATACATTGTAAATGTCAGAACAGGTGTTAGCGGCTGCAAGTTGATGCTGGGTTGTCATAATCAACACAGTCATCACATCAGAACCAGCCCCATCTCTTAGAGTTCATGGCAATGATTTTAAAAGCTGTTCGTAGCCTCACCACAAGTGAGGTGCTGCTATCCCTACTTTACAGATGGAGAGACTGAGGCTTAGGGATGTTAAGTAGCTGGCCTGAGTGCAACTTACACTTGAGCTTAGGTCTGTTTGTTTTCATCAAAGCAAACTGTCGTTTTCATCATTTTGGTTTATGTAGCACATACCTAGACGCTATCTGTTCCAGTTAGTACTGCTGTGTAACAAGTACGGCAACACTTCCTAGATTTAAATAATAATTTAATCGTGCTCACAGATGCTGTGCGTCAGGAATTCACATAGCACCATGATAATGAGATGTATCGGTTTCATGATGGGTGGGGCCACAGCTGGAAAGGCTGCAGATTTGGTGATTATTCGATGGCAGGGTCTAGAATCACCTAGACGCCCATTTGTGCATTCTTTTTCTTTCATTTGTATATTGCTTTCTGGACTGGAATGACTGAAAGACTGGAATTCTCAAATAGCCACTTCCACACGGCTTCTCCAAGAGGCTTGGCTTCTTCCTAGTCAAGCAGTTTCTGGAGTGGCTGAACTTCTTACACAGCGGCTCAGAACTCCAACCTGAGTGTTTCTGAGAAAGGTGAAAGAAAGTTGCATGGTCTTTAGTGACCCAGGCTTGGAAGTCACAAGGTGTTACTTCTTTGTTTTCCTACTACGTTTATTTATTTATTTCTTGAGTGAGAGAAGGGCGTGGGGGAGGGAGAGAAAAAGACACGCTCGATGGGGTGTGGCCATGTCACAATCATTTTCCTTCCATTTCTCCATCCCATCAAGATTCTGGGCACACATACACATTCCAACTGCAGTTGGCCATGTGGGATCCAGTTCTCAAAGCACATCCTTTAACCACTGCCAGCCCTTCTTTTCTTTTGTAAATTTTATTTATTCATTGAGAATGAGAGAGATCTTTGACAGGGCCTCACTATGCTACAATCTTCCTCAATCCCCCAGCCAGCCAGGATCAGGAGCATGCACAGATGAGCCTGGTGTATCCAGGTGGAGCTGGGATCGGAACACAGACCTCCCATGTGGCTCTAGTACCACGTAGTGACGCCCCACCTCAGTGCCCCCACGGCTGGGCCTGTCTTTAATTTCTGACAGATGGATAATATTGTGTCTTGGTATGGGTCTCTTTGGATCGATCCCATTGGAATTTATTTCTTTCCCCAGATTTGGGAAATCTGGGTCACTATTTGTTCAAATAAGGTCTATATCCCTTTGGCTAACTCTTCTACCTGTAGGATTTCCAAAATGTATGTAGTGGTCTGTTTGGTGATGTCCCGTAAATCTCATAGGCTCTATTCAGTTCTCTTGATTTTTCCTCCCCTTTTCTTCTGAGGTGGTGATTTCAAATAAATGGTCTCCAAGCTGGCTGATTCTTTCTTCAGTCCAATCAGGTCTCCTGTTGAATAACTCTGGTGAACTTTTAAATTCAATGATTGACTTTTTCAGCTCCACATCTTCTGTTTGGTTCTTTCTTTTAGTTTCTATCTTTTTGTTGATACTCTCATTTTGTTCATGCTTAATTTTCTTGCTTTTGTATAATTGTCTTTTTTTACTTTCTCTCTTTATTTCAAGAGTTTACTTATTTATATTCATGAAAGAGAGACAGAAGAGAGACAGGAACTGCCAACGGGTCTTGCCATGTTGTGATCCTCCCCTCCACCTTCAGCCAGGATCACAAGTGTGTGGGGGCAGGTCTGGCATGTTCAGGTCAGCCGGAATCGAACCCGTGGCCTCCTGTGAGGCTCCAGTATTGCATGCTAGCACTCCACCGAACATCGCTGGGCCCATTATCTCATTATACATCTTTAGCACAGTTGCTTTTAATTCTTTGTCAGAAAACATAACAATCTGCATTTCTTTCTTTCTTTCTTCTTCTTCTTCTTCTTTAGCTATGGGACACGTAGGCTCATTGGGGGGAGAGAGAGAGAGAGAGAGAGAGAGAGAGAGAGAGAGAGAGAGAGGAGAGAAAACACCCCCGAGGGGTATGGCCATGCTATAATCCCTTCTCCATTTTCCTCTGGGGAATTTGGGCACACATGCATATACTCCTGGTGTTTTTTTTGAGTTGCTGGGTCTGGGATTTGAACCACAAAATGGGCCATGTGGAGTCAGCTACCTTAATCACCATGCCACTGGCGGGCCCCTCAAAAAAGTTTGGTGCCAAAATAAACTCATATTTTAATTCCATTCTTCCATGAACTTTCAGAAGTACCCTCATATTGGACTGTTGGTCATTCTCCTTTAGGATTCAGTGTTATAATATTCATTCATCCAGCCACTCACTAATTCATTAATTCAGCAGGTGATGACTAAGTCCCACACTCTGCCAGCACTGTGCTAGGCACCGGCGAACAATGGAGAGAAGACAAGCACACAAGCACATGGACGCAGCCCTTGCCTCTGTGTCCTGCTCACTATGTCCTGTGGTGGACTCTGAGTGCTGCCCAGCTGCAGGGGATGGTGGCAGGTCTGGGACAGCTGGGACTCACCTGCTCTGCCAGAACTCATGGCAGGTGTGCACCAGGGGCCTGTGGTTTTCTGCCTTACGGCCTTCTCCAATGCTGTGGGGAGCCCTCCCAGCCCATGCAAACCTGGCAGCGTGTGCGTGGGTGTGTGAAAATGAGCCCAAGCTTTAAAAAACTCGGGTATGGTGAGAGACACGCAGACATAAAAATGGTCTGCGTGAAGGAAGACGTTTATCCTCACAGATCCCTAGAAACAGGAGCCATGGCAAGCCATGGGGCCACCTGAGGAGGCACCGGGGCTAGTCGGAGGCAGAGAGAGGAAGGGCAGAGCCTTGCCCAGAGGTTTTCTTGGGTAGGAGTGGGCGAGGTGGGGCAGGCGTACTAAATTAGCTTAGGATGGACAGTTAGAATGATTTTGGAGGACTCTGGGCTGGGGGAGCTGCCTGGTGCCTGGCCCTGGGGTGATTTAGGGCAGGAGGAATATTAGTTCGGAGCCTGACAGCTCTGTCCAGTAGATGGTTCGGGTGTGGGTTCTGGATTTGCTGGTTTGTGTATCAAAGGCGCAATCGCAGGGGAGCCTTGGCTGTCTCTAGACAGCTAGCCCCGGGAGGAACAGTTTCTTCAAGGCTCCAAATGCCAGAAGCAGTGAGAATGCAGAAAACAAGAAAATAAACTCACGATGGGGCTTTAATTTTATGCCCCCACCACGTGCAACCCTCAGCCAACGGGGCCTGGGAGCTGGTGGGTGAATGCTCTGGGCTCCTGTAACAGGACCGACTCCGGGGTTTTCTCACTGCTTCTTAGGGCAGAACCTTCATTGCCTACAAGACCAAATGTGCGTGATACTCTTTTTTAACCTTTTTTTTTTTTTTTTTTGCCAGAGGACATGTGCGCATGCTTGTGTGTGTGTGTGTGTGTGTGTGTGTGAGAGAGAGAGAGAGAGAGAGGAGAGAGAGAGAGAGAATTTATTTATTTTGTTCTCGAAATTCTTTCACCCCATTTTCCTATTCCATCATGATTTGGGGGCACATGCAAATGCACCCAGTGTGTCCCCAGTTCTCCAGAGCTAGGACTTGAACCACAGTTGGCCACATGGCCCTGGCTCCTTTAGCTGCTGAGGTATGGGGCCAGTCCCATAACCTGCCTTTGAATGCTCTTGTTCTTCTTCCCTGTGTTCCCCCCTCCCTGCCTCACTCCTGCTGCCTGGGAACCCCTCCCTCACAAACTACCTCTAGCCAGCGTTGTCTCAGGCTGTGCCTTCTGGGAACTCCACATGGACCCCGGACCCACGCTGCTTTGGAGCTTTCATTAGACTCAGGAGAGACATATATCAGGAAAGCTTCCTTGACAAGGTGACACTTTTCCTGCTGCTGACAGACTCATTATTTAGCAGGTGAAAAGGAGACAGACTCATGGTCTTGTGGTTCAGGGAACTGGACTCCACATGGGTGAGCCCCTGGTTAGAGTCCCAGGTCCTGTGGCTTCAAAAATGTGCAATGCACTTCTCTGTCTCTCTTTCTCTGTCGCTGGTGAGCCTGTCTACCCTCTGGCATATATATGTGTATATACATATATGTATGTATAGACATCTACACACACATATATATGTAAAAGTAGTGAGTACAGAGTAGCCCAGGCAGGAGGAGCTGTATGTGTAAAGGTCCTGAGGCTGGCAGGAGGAAGGTCTGTTTTGGGAAGGGGATTCCCAACATCCCAGTTCCTGCTGGTTCTGTACCTTTTCTTGTCCCAGGCGTGCACAGAGCCAAGATCCCAGCATGCCTTGCAACAAAGTCCTGCCATAGACAACAAAGGAGAGAGCAATCTGAGTGTCAACACTTTCCGGTTTCAATTCTGGGGTATGCTGGGGGCACTAGTAATTGAGTTCCCATGTAGGGGCAGGCGGAGAAGCTCAGGTGGTTTGTTTCACTAAGCAATTGTTGGGCCTATTTCTCCAGGGTAGTGGCAACAGCAGGGGAAAATCAGGCTGATGAGAGTCCGTAAATGGAACCCCTCTTGGCTGTCATTATCTCCCAAGATTTCCCCAAGATTCTTCCCTAGTGGTTCTAGAACCATGGGGCACAGAGGAAGATATTCCTAGTTTGCATCAGGCTCATCCACAGGGGTAAACTGGACCTGAGTAGTTTTTTGTACCTTAAAGGTGGGCCAATAAGTGTGGGAGTCCAGCTTTGCAGTGGCCCCTCCCCTTCCAGCTCTGGCTCCTCCTCTGCTGACCTGTCCATTGCCCTGGACGGTTGGCCTTAGCCTTGCAGCCTGGTGCTGACAATACGCTGTGAGGATGGTCTGCAACAGCTCTGCGGGAGAACTCGGAGAACTCAGAGATTTCGGAGCTCAGTTACAGGTAGGCTCTGGCAGGAACGGCCCCTAGCCTGCTTGTCTTTGAGGCCGAAGAATCAGGTAAAGTTTTTGTCCTCGCGTCTTGGACACGGTTGGGGGTATGGTGGTGAGGAAGGAGGACCAGAGGTGACTCTGAAGCCAAGAGTGCGCCCCTGGGCTACAGAAGTCATCTGGAAGGCAGAAGCTCCCCAACCCTGAAGACCCCAGGCCAGTGGAGATGGGGAAGCTTGGGTGGATGGGGTGGGGCAGGAGGACAGAACTTCCTTCCCTCCCCATCTCCCTTCTCCATTCCCTCCACCCTTCCTCCATTCAGCAGCCCAGACCTGGGGTATTCACTGGGGTGAGCCCACCCTGGGGCTGTCAGTTATCCCTGACCCCCAGGTTCTGCAAAGTAGCTGCAGAACTTCCTGTGGGGGCACCCCCTCCAAATAAAACTGAAGTCCCAGCCCTCCAGCACTGACTTGTCTTGGATTTTCTCTTATTCTCCCTCACCCCACTCCTTTTAACCCCTTGTCTCTTTTGGAATCAAGACAGCTGGAGACAACCTGGTTTCCTGTAACTGGGTGATGCCAGAACATTCCTTAATCTCTCTGTGCCTCAGTTACCTCATCTTATGGGGCTGAAAAAAAAAAAGCATGACATGTCAGAAAAAAAAAAAAAAAAAAAAAAAATACACTTAGCAGATGTGTACACTCTCGGAAAAATGAATTGTCATTGCAGGATTAAAAGGATTCAATATAGTGAACTTGCACAAAGTGTCTAGTTAGTATTTTCTTTCTTTCTTTTTTTTTTACATAAAGTTTGATTGGTTTTCTTTAGGGATGGTGCTATATTAGGGACTTAGAATTTACCTCTGTTGCCAATGGCATGAAAGTTCAGTAGTGGAAGTAGATGGATCAATCTCAAGCAGTGTGAGCCCATGCTCTTAGGTGCATGTGGAACGTCCATCTATATCACCATGGTTTTTATTGCTATGTGCCCTTTGTGCAAGCATTAGTGAGCGAGGAAGGGGAGGTGTTGGAGTTACCGGCTGGGCCTGGGCCAAGCAGGAGGTGGCTCTGTGCTTTAGAACCTCAGCTCACACAGAGAGAGGGGGCCTTCAGACAAATCCTCCACTGCCTGAGATTGAACTAGAGCCTGGCGAGAGGCCACAATGGAATTTGGGATTCCACACCTGGGGACCACTGTTGGGGGGAAGTAACATCTCAGGAAAGAGGGCCCTCCTCTTGTGGGGGGAGGGGTGTGTGATAGCAGCGGGAGTCCTTCAAACACTGTTCCCTTTAAATGCGTATTTAATGACATACAGGGGTATCCTGTTTGCCTAAGACAGAACGCCAATGGCAGCTGTTTGGGGGCCCTAGGGGTAGAGTGTTAACTCAGAAGCCCTGGGCCACTCAGTGGCAACCTTCAATTCCCGGAGCGTGCAGAGATCCGGTCTTTCCGAGCGAGGATCCAGGCGCCGCCAGGGGGCGCTGTGGCCACGCGGCCGCCCGCCGGCCTCTCCGGGACAGCGAGCCGCGCCTCCCCGCAGTCCTGCCAGCTGCGCCGCTGCAAACCTAGACCTAGCTGCCTTGTTCGGCTCTGCGCGCTCTCTTCACCGCACGGCCGGTCTTGGCAAATGTGGGGACCTGGCTGAGACCACCCGCTTGTCTGGCCTCAGTCTGCGTAGCTGCAAAATGGCGCCATGGCACCTCCCGCTCCTCTCGTGGCCACTTCTCAGACCAGGCCTGCTGGCTTCTGTGCGCACCCTTCTGGGCCCTGAAACTGGGTGACCAGCTCAGCCAGATCCCTGCAGCTGCTGTTGTCAGGGATGGCCGCTTCTCCTCCCCCCTGAGTCCTCTCCCTTCCATCCTCTCTGCTCTCCCTCCCTTTTCCGTGCAGTCTCCCTCCCTTCTTCCTCCCCTCTCCTTTTCTCCTTTCTTCTAGCTCTTTTGATGCTGGCTCTGCAGAGGAGTCTGGATTTGATTTGGGGCTTCTCTCTGGAGGAGACTTGCTGTCCTGTGTACTGGGTCCTGCTGCCCCAATGGCAGCTGTTTGGGGGCTCTAAGGATAGAGTGACCTGCCCCCAGACTCCCGGCAGGCACCTTCAAATAGATGGGTCCAAACTCAAACTCATCACCCTTCTCCCCCTAGCCTGCCTCTTCCTCATTCTTTCCTTTTTCCTTTTTAAAAGAATTATTTAATTTAGCTTAATTTATTTATTTTAATTTGACCAGAGAGGGACTGAGTGAGAGAGAGAGAGGGAAAGTGAGAAAGTAAGCCCCCGGGTCCTGGATTTGAACCGCGGTTGGCCATGTGGGAGTCCTGCTCTTTCAGCCCCACCATCCCAACAGTGCATAGGACCTTTGGGCTTCTGAGTGCCAACCAGATGGGGCCATCCTGAAGTCAATCCACCACCCAAATCCGAACACAGGGGGCTGTGATATGAAGGTGTTCCAGGCTCTGCTCCAGGCCAGTGATGCAAGCTGACTCTGCAGTGTTTTTTTTTTTTTTTCTTTTAGAGGTTTTTGCCGTAGGGCACCACTGCTGGTGGTGGTGTGTGTGTGGGGGGGAAGAGACAGTGAAAGAGAAAGTGAGAAATCATTCCCCAGGGGAGGTGGCCACGCAGCAATCCCTTCTCCTCCATTCTCCCCGTGAGATCTTGGGCCCACATGCACATGCACCTGGCATGAATTTCAAGTCACCGAGACTGGAATTCGAACTGCAGTTGACCATGTGGGAGTCTAGTGATGTAATTGCTAGGCCATCTGCTGGCCCTCGAATATGCATTTTTAATAACACCTGGGCGATGCTGAATTTTGAGACCTGCTGCTTAAATCTGGGGCAGGGCCAGCAGGTGGCTTGAGAATCATGCAGGGTACGTGTGTGTGTGTGTGTGTGTCCAAGATCCCAGGAAGAGAATAAAGGAGAAGGGATTGTGGCGTGGACGGCTCCTCTGGGGGGGGGGCGAGTTCTCCCTCTCCCTCTCTCTGTCCCTCTCTGTCTCTTTCTGGCAAGTACACACACTCTATGGAAAAAAAAAAAAAACAGCCTTACAGAAAAGGTATCTGGGGCCACTATAAAGAGTATGAATCACTGAAATGGAGGTGCAGTGTGCTGTTGAGGTCAGGCGAAGAGAATGTGCCTGGCTATGTGTAACCAGATCTAAATGGAAGCCCAGCAGGCCTGTCTGTCCAGCCTGGGGAAATGGTGTCGGGGCTCCTGCTGGGGTGGGAGGCTCAGAGGAGAGGAGAAGGGGACCTGGGAGTGGGAAGGCAGGGTAGTCTGCAGTGGTATGGGGCAGTTTGTGGAGTTCAGAGCTGGCAGAGAGCTTTGGAGTTCTTTGGTCTTCACGTTTTAGAGCTGGTAGGGAAACAGGGCCAGAGAGGGAAACCTGAGCTGGCAAGGAGTCTGGGCCAGGGTGCTGTCCTCTAGGTCAGAGGGTTTTGTACTTCCACGTCTGCCTGGGAAGGGCAGTAGTGAGCTATATGAATTCCTAGAGTGCTGCCAAGGCTGAATCCTTTCTCCCTGGAGGGTGGCAGATCAAACTGGTCTGGTAACCTGAGTCCTGGTCAGGGAGTAGAGGCCACAGGGAAAGACCCTGAAGCCATGCCTGGTGGAAGGAGACTGGACATAGATAAGCACATGCTGAGCTCTTTACTGTTCATCTTTGGGGTGCACAGATGCCTTCCAGGGACTCCCCCATCCCTCTTGGGGTACCTGTAAACACCATATTTCTGAAAACTTTATGTAATGAAATTAATTGAACAGGGGCCTATTCTTTTTTTTTTTTTTTTTTTTTTTTGTAGGATGTATGCCCTTGCTGGAGAAAGAGGGAAAGTGAGAAAGCACCCCACCCCCCAGGGGGGATGGCCATGCTGCAGTCCCTTCTCCATTCTCTTCCTGAGATTTTAGCCATGCATGCACTTGCACCTGGTGTTTTTCAAGTCCTTAGGTCTCAGACTCAAGCCGTGCGGTTGGCCATGTGGGATCCAGGCTTCTTAACCACCACACTGCCACCTGGCTGGCCCCACATTCATGCTTTTAAAGGCAAATAAAAAGAGCATAAAAGGTACAGAAGTGTAAATCTTCCCCACCTCTGACCCCAGCCTCCTAGTCCCTCTCCCTGGAGGCATTGACTAGTACTAGCTTCCTGCAGAGCTTTCCAGACTCTGTGCAGATAAAAACATGTATGTCCATATGTCTCCTTTTAAAAATATAGCACATTATACAGGCTGTTCTACACCTTGCGTTTGACTTAAAAATACATTTAAAAATATGTCTTCAAGACTGTTCGCTATTTTTCTATGAGGCTGGTTTCTTCTCGCAGGGCACTTAAGAGCGTGTCCTGGAAGACACTGCCTGAGCTGGAGCAGAGTCCTTCCCTTCTGGCTGGTGACTCTGGGCATGTCACTTAACTATTCTGTTTAGTTTCCACGTTTACAAAATAAGCTATAGGCCAGCTCTGAAGTGTAGTGGTTAAGTGCTGTGCTTGGGAGCTGGATCTCACACATGATTGATTGCAGTTTGAATCCTAGCCCTGGTGGCTTGAAAAACATGCTGGACACATGTGTATGCGTGCCCCAAATCCCAATGGGATGGAGAAGCGGATTGCACCACGCCCACGCCCCATCAGGAGCGCTTCCTCCCCTTGCCCCCCGTAAGTGCATGTGCCCTCTAGCAATAATAATAATAATAATAATAATAATAATAAGGACAATAATACTACTGCTTATTTCATGAGATCATTGTGGGAATTCAAGGACACAAAAACATTCCGCACATGGCTGGCAGGCTGTAAATGCTCTGTGAATGTTGATTGTTTTAACTTTAATTTGTAAAAAGAGAAAAACAGAAAAAGCACGGTTTAGACTCAAAATGCCCTGCTCTGTACGAATGTTCTGGAAAAGATAACGGTTCTGGAGTCCTTCTGACACCCTGGGTTTGCCACTTGCCAGCCGTGCACCCTTGAACAAGTGACTTTTCAGACTCCCTGGGCCTCTGCCTAACCCACCTATAAAATAGGGATAATGATTATAACCATGTGCAGGGGTGTAGGCAGGTCAGCATGAGGTGACCCTGCACGGTTCCCTTTTGGTTCTAGATACGAGGCACCTGGTGCAGTGCAGGCAGTGCTGAAGACGACGGCGACATCAGAAATAGCAACAGTTCATATCCTCCGAGCGCCCGCCGTGCGCCTGGCATGGGACATGTACGGTCTTCCTGGGACCTCCAGGAACTCTGTTTGATCTCTTGTTCAGCTTAATCAAACCCGTGTGCTGGCACTGATCTGTATATTCTAGGCTTCTCTATGATGTGGCTACTGTATTGTCTCATTTTACAGAAAGAAACTGAGGCTCAGAGATGTTAAGTAACTGGCGTTAGGTCACACAGCTAATAGAAGTCCAGTGTATTGTATGTCTAGTTCTGCCCCTAGTTCACTGGGGCTTAGAGGGGCCTACTCCTGTCCTCTCTCCTTCTTCCTCCTTCTGTCCTCTCCTCTTTCCTCCCTCCCTCCCT
>NW_006159972.1:1153014-1167178 GCF_000334495.1 Tupaia belangeri chinensis | reverse complement strand
CCCTTTTTCCCCTTCTCCTTCCCCCCTTTCCTTTTCTTCTTCCTGTCCTCCCATCGCTAAGTTCCCTTCTAACTCTTTCCTCGTTTGCCCTCCCTTTGCTCAGGCTCTGGACTTATGGGCTGATGTGTGTCTTCTGGGGGCCACAGGCATAAGAGCAGTCCCCACCCCAGTGCCTGCAGGAGACCAGCCCTGCAGAGCAGCGGGTGTGTTTGTGGGTCAACATGTGAGACTCGTGCACTTGCTATTGTGTACAGTTCCTGTATGAGTGTGTGTGGGTTTTTTTTTTTTTTTTGGTGTGTGCGTGTGTGTGTGTGTGTGTGTGTGTGTGTGTGTGGTTGGTCCTGAAGTCCTGTGGGCAGCAGGAGTGACCTTCAGCACCCAGACTCCTTCTCTGCACTCCCCAGATGTGGTTGACCAGCTGGGGCCTGACCACCCAGTTGTTGTGGGCAGGGCTTGTGCCTGGGGCCGGGCTCTGCGTCAGGTCTCAGCTCTGAGTGTGCACAGACCTGCCTTCCCTTCCGGTTCTGGTGCTTCCTTGGTATTTCGGACCTCACTGGGCTTACCTGAAAATGGGCTCGTGACCTCTGCCACCTGGGACTGCTGCAAGGTCTGAGAAGAGGCGTGTAGGTGTACGCATGGCTTGCCCCTGGCTGCCTTACGGGAATCAGGATGCAGCTAACAGACTCCGGTGCTGTGGCCCTGTCTGTCTGCTCAGAACCACGTCCAAACCTGGGCATGTCGTAGACACACATTTCCCCGTCAGTCCAGGAAAACCACTCCTGAGCTGGGTGAAGTCTTCCTGTGAGGCTCAGAACCAGCGAGCGTGCCTGGTACTGCGTGGGATGGGCTGTGCGCAGTCAGGGCCTGCTCAGCAGAGCCTGGGGTGAACACCCGATCTTTCTGAAGCATTTCCTGATGTGGTTTGGGAGGAATGTCTGCAGGGTGGTGGGCGGGTGGGGCCTAGGAGCCTGCTGGTCCCTGGGCTGGGGCCTCACTGCTGGGCTCTGTGGCTGGAGCTGCCAGGACAATTCCTGGCTGCTAGTCACACACACATCTGTACGCAATTGTCTGCAGCTGCCGGGGCGTTGTGCAGGCTGTGGTTGGGGCTGGATGCCTGCACTTTGGGATGACCTCACAGAGGTCCCTGCTTGCTCAGAAATGAGCCGCCCACTCCTAACAGGGAAGAAGGGCCCAGGAGAAAGAAAAGAATGGAATCTGGGCAGGCAGGCTAGGAGGAAGGGCCAGGCATGTGTTTCTGTTCTGAAGGACGTTTTGGCTTTTTCCAACAAATCAGAAACTCCAAAGCGGGAAGCTGTTTCCCCTCTTGTCACACCCGTGTCTAATTCAGGTAAAGCCACACACACACGTGTTTTTGTTTCTAAGCCCATCAAAGGATCTTCAGACCTGTACAGGGTCTTAAAAATACATGCCGAAGACTGCTCGTGTTCCATCCTGTCCTCTCAGGTTTTGTTTTGTTTTGTTTTGTTTTATTTTGTTTTCATTTCTGGCAGTTGGACACCTCTGGCTCTGATCTCATTTGATAGCACCAGTGTCCCAATTTGCGAGGGCTGGGGAACAGAACAGGAGAAGGCAGGGGTTTAAGGGTTGAAATGGATTGTTCTCTGGTCCCCAAGGGCGGCAGAAACATCTAGTTCCACCCCCTCATTTTTTAGTTGGAAAAAACTAACCCAGAGAGGATGGTGACATGCCTCAAGTCACACCCCCAAGATCCACCCTGAAATGACCCAGGTGGGGGGGCTGCGGGCTGGGCTGCATCCCATGAGATGTCTCACACCCTCCCAGGGCGACGGGAGAAATGCCTTATTTCTGAGGGAGCTGTGTCCATACAGAAAGTGAGGCTTTGTGGGAGGAGACCTCTAGCAGGACTGGTAGAGAGCAGGCCTGGCTCATGCCCTGGGATGGGGTCCCCTGTGGGTGGCAATAACTAACTCTTCAGAAATAATCATTGATGTGGTTTATTACTAAGCATGAGATTGAGTGGCTGACCTGGAGAAACAAGCGTGTTTCTCGGGGCGTTGAGATAAGTGGTTTTTTTATGGTTTGGCGAGCAGGAGGGTTGTCGGTCAGCATCAGGATTCCTTTACTTGGTTTAGCCCCAGAAGGTGGGACCGCTGGAAGCTGAGGCTGGTAGGTGATAGGTGAGTTTGAAATGCTTAGATTAGTAATTGGTGAGAGAAAAACACAAGTCTTCGTTCCTGAGAGAAATCAGCAAAAGAATGTGCTCTCCTTTGAGATAACAAGGCTTGTTAAGAATCATAAAAACGTAATGCCTGGGACAGAATGTAACATCCCATTATCAATGGACCAAAGCGGACTCTGAATGTTCGGAGCTCTTTGTTAATGTTTGCAGGACTGACTCTCCCAGGCTTCCTGGAAACCACTTTGGAATAGGAAAATGGAGTCCGAACTTTGTCTTCAACCCCAGCTCCCTTTTCTGCTGTGGATTATCGGGTGTAACGTGTCTGCTCCCTCAGTCCCCATTTGGGAATAATAATATCATAGTAACGATATCAACAGTTGTCATTTAATGAGGAGTTCTCACTTTCCGCCCCCTTAACCTCATAGCGCTCTCAGGTAGGCACTGTTACGAGCGAGCGCTACAGAGCAGACAAGGAGATAGGCTTGGGCATGTTAAATGACTTGTCTTACATTTGGAGTTGGGAGTTGAACCCAGGTAGTCAGGGTGCTCCTGACCCTCGCTGGCTGCTGTGTCCGTGCTCTGAGGCGCAGGCTCATGGAGACCTGGGATGGGACAAAGTGGAAGGGCCCGCACTGCCCAGTCCAGCAGCAGGACCCTGGCAGAGATGGAGCCAGAGTGGACTAGGGCAGAGGTCCCCTGGCTTTGGGCTTCCTCCAACAGACCTCCTTCCCTCCTGGAGTCCCGTGGCCCCGGCTGCTGGGCCCTGGCCCTGAGCTTCCTAGACTGGGCTCTTGAGTGCCAGCAGGATGTGGTGAGGCCTATGGCAGCTTCATCCCACGTCCCACCCTAGGCAGCTGGTTCTGTGCCCCATCCCTTGTGATGGGCTGCCCACGTGTGTCTCTGCTGAGGCAAAACTAGCAGACGCAGCTCCCACAGACGCGAATTTACCCAGCCTCCTCCTTCCAGCTGGCCTGCCCAGGCCCCTGCATGGGTTGACAGGAGGTCAGGGAGACAGAGTCCAGGGCCTGTGCCCATGAGAGTCTGGGTGACAAGGACATCGTCCTTGGGCTGGCTGCCTGCTGCTCAGATACACAGCGGCCCCCATACTGGGAGCTGCTGGAGCCCAACAGGCACCAAGCTCCTCCGTTTTCCAGCCTAGCTCGGAGCATGGTGGGCTCTTCCTGACTGTTAGTGACCGAGGACTTCTGAGACACCCTTCCCTGGCCTGGGGTCAGATTGGGGCTGTGAGGATGGCTCCGGAGTCCTTTAATGGGCACCACTTCCTGTCAGTGACAGCAGGCACTTTCCTGGTTTATTACACTAGGTTTAAAAAAAAAAAATCCCCCTCCCCGGGACTGGGCATTTATCTATTATAGATAAGATAAGGGAGATGAAGTTGGAGGAGGTTGTGTGACAGTAATTGGACGCCGCTCAGCCCTCCGCGGAGCAGCCGTGTGATTTCTGTGGTATATTTCGTTCCTTGGCACTTGATGGAACAGCAATTGAAGTGATTTGCAGGTTTGCTTTTCATGCGGCAGGGCAAAGCTGCCTGGGGGGTGATATTGTGGGCCTTGGTTGCTGGTGAGGACGCACTTCTGGGTGGAGTTCCAGAGAGTTAGTGGGGGCAGGACCCATTTATCTGGAGGATCCCAGGCCATGGCCTTCATTTAGCAGTTCCTCTGTGTCCTGGCTCCTGCGAGCTGGCGGAGATGGGCCAGAGTGGACTAGGGCAGGGGTCCCCTGGCTTTGGGCCAGGGGATGTTGGGGGTGGGCTTGGGCTGGGCTGCATTCTGGCTCCAGGCTCCTTGTTATGATGGGAAACATAGGGGCAGCTCAGTCCTAGGACCGAAGGCCCCGCCCTCCCATCCCATTCATCCATCTCTTCCTCTCTGGCATAGGAGGATAGGGGAACAGTCTGACCTGGTCCCACAAGTACCACGGTCTGGGGACATCATGAACTTAGAACAGACATAGGAAAGGGACCTGGGGCTTAAGAGTTCAGCTCAAGAGGCTGAAGTCTGGGGAACTGGATGGAAGTCCCAGCCACATTGTTACCATTTGATCGGTTTTTCCCTTAATGAGATGCTCTTTTACCAGGAAACTGCACCCTGGGAGAGCGAAGCAAGAACCCGGGAGTGTGCAAGACTTTCATGTCTGCCCTTCCAGATCCTCCCACATACTGCCGCACGCCCAGGAACTGCGGCCTCAGACACCGGTGCAGGCTGGCCAGTGGGGGGGTGGGGGGCGTGCCTTCCCTGCTCCCTCCTTGCCGAGCAGGTTAACAGTGGCTCCAGCTCTGGCTCTCTCCATGTCCAGGCCCCCTTGCCCTCTGAGTTGATGGTGGTAGTTGCTTCTGGCTGGTGGAGCTCAGGGCGTCCCAGCCTCCTTTGTTGGTGTGCTCTCAGCCTTCTCTGCATAGTACTGTAGTGGGTCAAATAGTGGCCTCCAAGCCTCATGTCCATGTCCTAAGCCCCAGAACCTATGAACGTGACCTTGCTGAATCAAAAGGTCTTAGCGCATGCACCCAGTTGAAGATCTCAAGAAGAAATCATCCTTGATCACTGAGGTGGGCTCGAAATCCAATGACAAGTATTCCTCTAAGTGGCAGATGAGGAGTCACAGAGACACAGAGGAGGTGACCATGTGAAGACAAAGGCGGAGATTGGACCAACATGGTCACGGGCCAGGGAACACCTCAGTCACCAAAAACTGGGAGGGGCAATGGAGGAGTCTCCCCCAGAGCCTTCAGAGGGTTCGTGGTCCTGCTGCACCCTTGATTTTGGACTTCTGGCCTCTAGAGCTGGGAGATCCTAAGTTCTTGTTTTAAGCTACCGAGTGCGGCAAGTTGTCATGGTAGCCCCAGGAAACAAATCACACAAATCCTCCAGCCGAGTGCTCCTTGGTCGCACTGTTCAGATGTGCCAGTGCCTAGCCTGGCAGCATCCAGGGAAAGCCTGAAGACTAGGGCAGTGCCCAGCACCAAATATCTAAGTCTCTGGGGAGGGCCCTGAATCCTGGCCCAGGAATTTTATGGTGAAAACAGCAACGGCAACCACAAGGCAGGACTACAGGTTCTGTGCTTCTGCTCTCAGCCTGTCCAAAGTCACCTGCAGCTTCGGGGGATGGTTCTGGGGCGCACTGATGATGTCCCACCTGGAAGTGCACGCGAGGGTGTCCTCTATCTGCCGGGGTGGCTCAGCTCATGTGCGGGCCACACTGGAGGTGCTGGGGAGTGACTTTACCTGGAGCCATGGACTCTTCACACATGAGGGAGTCCCTTAATGGGGGGATCCTGAGGTGTGTGAGACACTGTTCAAAGACATCCCCAGCAGGACTGAGCCCCAGCTGCCCATGGGGAGGACTTGTCCATGAATACACCTTCCTTAGCTCTCTGCTCTTCCTGGCTCACTCCCTGCTCCCTCACCCTGTTCTAGGATCACTTTTCAGTTAACTACTTGCACCAAATCTAGACTTGGGGGCTGCTTTTGGAGAAAGCAAGACTAAATTGAAAGTCTGCAATGACCAAGTGGATACTGTGTGTCCTTTCCTTGCAGCGGTATCCCCTTTCTTTAATAGCCCCTTGGGACGGGCCTTCTGTTATCTGCATTTTACAAGGGGAGGGTACCCAGGCACTACAAGACCAAGTGAAGTGACCTGCTCAAGGTGACAGAGCCAGGCTCCCAGTCTAGACTCTGATTTCAGAGCTGGCCTTCACCATGACTCTATTGGGTCTGGCTGGTAAGTGCTCAAGGGAGAGGAGCAGGTCTCACATTGATGAATACCTACTATGTGCCAAGAGCTGGACCAGGGACTTTGTGTTTGGCAAGTTGTTGGGTCTTTCCTGAACCCTGTGAGGTAGGAACTCGTGGCCTTTCCATTTAATGGATAAGAAAACCAAGGCTCTGAGAGCTTCAGACACTCATCAAGGCCACTCAGCCTGTAGGTGGTGCCAGGGCTGGGATCTGGGCTCTGATCCATCAGTCTCCACTCCTCATCCCCTCCAGAGGTCCAGGCTGTCTCTGCAGTTCTTCAGAGCTGGTCATGGCATGTTTATTTTAGGTGTCATCATGTTTCTGCATCTCGTGGGAATGCACGAGCACAGGGTTCTACCTTGTTGGAGCTGGGTCTTGCATGGTTTGACTTACATGTTAACCTTGGTGTTTGCAGAAGGCGTATCGGTGGGTCCTGAGAGCAAGTGCCACAAAGAGACTGACAGTCAATCCCAAGGTGGCTGAAAACGAGCCAGCTAGAGAGTCTTTAATAGACAAGTTTTCAGAGCCAGATGCAAATGCTCAGCCCTTTAAAAGCCGACCAGATGTGGAATTAAAATCAGTTACCGTGTATTCCCTTTTCAGATATCCCCTGCATCATCTTCTCTAGAACCTTCTATCTTGATCTCTAGATACCAGTAGATCTCTGATCCATCACTCTTCTCTGTCCTGAGTACAGGGCAGGAAGTTTTCTCCCCAGGACACAGAAGGGAGACCAAGAATCCTGGGAGCATCCTTGGGAGTGTCCTTGGGGACATCCTTGTTGCAGGGGAGAGTGGTGGAGCTCCTTCTAGCCTCAGTATTGTTGGCTCATGCAATTCTTTGTCCTACTGTAGGAGGCAAGAATCTCTATGCCAGAGAGATGCTCAGAGAGAGGAATGCTTAGAGAGATGGCGTCAGGCCCAGGGAGCCTGAAGCCCCATCCAGGGTGAGCAGGGCACGTGTAAGGTCAGGTGACTAATCCTGCAATTTCTCCAAGATCAGATGCACGTCCTGAAGAAATAAATGCGCTTGACGGCAGCATCAGAGGGGAATCGATGGGCGGGGAGCGGGGATTAGATGGTGTTAAGCCCAGGATTTAGAGTCAGTCTTTCTTCCAAGAAAGTCAACAATGGACTGGGGTTGCTTCATTTTCCTGAATAAACAAGCAGGTGAGTGGCAGGAGCAGCAGCTACGGCCCAACTGTGAATGTGTGTGTGTGTGTGTGTGTGTATGTGAATCTAGATGTGTGTGCCTATGTTGGCAGATGTGTGTGTATGCATGTATAGAGGGGTGTGCGTGCATGTGTATATGCGTATATGTGATGGTATAAATGCATGTGTATATGTGAAGGTGTATGCATATGCATGCTGTGTGCATACACATGTGTATGCTTACAGGTTTATCTTGGTGAGTGTATGTCTGGGCACATCTTTGTAAGTGGGTGTATGTCTATGAGTGTGACTATGTGACAGGGTGTCTTCAAAAAGTTCATGGAAAATGCGTCTTATGAAGAAACCAGGTGTGTGCATTTAAAAATTTTTTACACCAAAATAAATGCGTGCTTGAATTCCGTTTTTCATGCACTTAATGAAGTGCCCTCAAATGTGCATGTGCAAGTGTGTGTGTTTGTGTGTGTGAGAGAGAGGGAGAGAGAGAGGATGAAGCTGGGATTCAGTTTCAAGACTGTGTACTAGAAAATACACCAGGGACCTTTAGGGACATACAGGGAGGACAGTGACAGAATGGTGTCCGGGTGCCTCCCACACCCATGGGCCTCACGGTAGAGGGTGGGGGAGTTGAGCTCACAATACCCTGATCCTTGACTCTCTGGCATGTGTTGCGAGACTTCCGGGGCCAGTACTACTTCCGGGGCCAGTGTTAAAGGGGCACACAGGCACATCTTTGTAAGTGGGTGTATGTCTATGAGTGTGACTATGTGACAGGGTGTCTTCAAAAAGTTCATGGAAAATGCGTCTTATGAAGAAACCAGGTGTGTGCATTTAAAAATTTTTTACACCAAAATAAATGCGTGCTTGAATTCCGTTTTTCATGCACTTAATGAAGTGCCCTCAAATGTGCATGTGCAAGTGTGTGTGTTTGTGTGTGTGAGAGAGAGGGAGAGAGAGAGGATGAAGCTGGGATTCAGTTTCAAGACTGTGTACTAGAAAATACACCAGGGACCTTTAGGGACATACAGGGAGGACAGTGACAGAATGGTGTCCGGGTGCCTCCCACACCCATGGGCCTCACGGTAGAGGGTGGGGGAGTTGAGCTCACAATACCCTGATCCTTGACTCTCTGGCATGTGTTGCGAGACTTCCGGGGCCAGTACTACTTCCGGGGCCAGTGTTAAAGGGGCACACAGTGAGTCCCGCAGGCCCTAGATGCCATCTCTGCCTCCTTCCTGCGAGAACTTGGCAAATTAGCATCCTTCTCAAGCTCCTGTTTTGTGCCCCGTAAAGTGGGATAAAAGAACTCTCCACGGGTGGTGGGGAGACCCAGAGGAGACATGGGTGGGAGAACGCTCTGTGGCCCTGAGCACTGTGGGCTTCTAGACCTTTCTTCCCATTATAGTTTAACTGGGACCCCTACTCCTGGGCTCCAGGGCTGCTCATGGGAGTCTGGGACTTGGACCGTCACGTCGGAAGAGATCCAGGCACATCCTACCAGCTTTCTCCTTTTTTCCCCACCAGTCATGCTTTGGCCTGGACTCTGGGTCCAGATGGATCCACGAATATAACTCAAATGCATTTTAACTGGGACAAGCCACTTACCAACAGGACAGGACCCCTTTCAAACAGCTGTCTCCATGTGGGTCCCAGGGGCGACATCTTTTGGAAGTTCAGGCAGTCCGAGACAGTGTCACAGGCCATGTAAAACTGCACATCACCCTCTGCTCCAGTGTTTGGGTGAGAGCAGGGTTCTAGGGACACAGAAACTGGACACAAATGTAGGTTAGCCATTCCCAGCTGTGTGACTGAGGGCAAGTTCCTCAATCTCTCTGGGCCTCGGATTCTCACTTGCAAATACTCACCGAGTAGCCAAGAAGGAGCTTCTTGGGAGAGAGCTTGGATGAGGCATCTGGATTCATAAATGACTACACGCTTAGTGGCTTCAAACAACCCAATCTTATCTTCCAGGTCCAGAGCACACAAACTCCCTGAGGGCAGGGGTTAGCCTGGCATGTAGTCAGCACTCTGTAGGTGATTGTGGAGTGACAGACGCAAGGGTGACAGTTGTTTAGTCACTCTGCTCGGAGAGTAGAGATGCCACAGTGCGGTTTTCCTCCATGCCGACAACAGTTTCTTCTTATTTCAAGGACACTATGGTAGTATTCACTCTCCCAACCCCTGAAAGGGAGTAGCAAATCCCAAAGACATCCAAGTCCTGTCCCCGGCCCCTGTAAATGTGTACCCCTATGTGGTGAAGGAACTTTGCAGATGCAGTTGAGGCTCTCAAGATGAAAGAGTATCCTGGATCACCCAGGTGGGTCCAATGTGATCACAGAGTGCCTGTAAAGGCAGAGGCCAGAGTCGCAGAAGATGTGAGGAAGGAAGCAGAGGCTAGTGGCGTGCTTTGAAGAGAGAGGAAGGTGCTTGGGAATGAAGAAATGCAGGTCCTTCAGAGCTGGAAAGGGCGAGGAAGCAGATCTTCCCCTGGAACCTCTGCAGGGAACCCCTGGAACCTCTGCAGGGAACACAGTTCTACTGGCACGATTTAGGCCCCCCGCATTCCAGGTCAGGCTTCTGACCTCTAGACCTGGAAGATAAGATTTTTGCATCAGAAGGTACGTTGTTAGTCACAACGTCCCCTGGGAGCAGCTCAAGGGCAAGACCCATTCATTTTTTTCCTCTAGCGTCTTCTTGTGTCGAGCAGAGTGCCTGACACATAACAGCCAGTTAAAACATATTGATTTTTGCATCCGTTAATGATCTCTTAAGTCTTGACAGGAGAGTTCAGTTCAATCAGAACTTTTGACAAATCCCAAACCAATTTTCCCTACTATGTTGGTTTATTTATTCTGTAAACATTTGCAGAGAGTCCCTGTGTGCCTGGGACATGATGCAGGTTTTTTTCTCTTTTCTTGGTTCCACACTGAATAAACTGATTCTATCTGGTTTTGAAAAGGCAATGTTTTTTTATTGGTATTTGAAGGAAATACCCAGATAGCCAGTGGGGTGGCCCCAAGGGAGCCCAGTGCCCACAGTTGGAAGCCTGCCCTCTCACTATGGGTCACACTTCGCTTCCTGTTCACCTGCAGCCATTGAGCCTTTGGCTCTGGAGGGTCTTGGTCAGCTGGGATCTCCCAAGTGTTGCCTGCTCCATCACTCCCCACCCCAACCCAGGTGAAAATATGCACCTGCTGGCATCTAGCTGTGCTTCTGGTCCTGATTTATCTCAAGAATTGGTCTCAGAAGACTTTCTTTCAAATACTTCGGCCACTGTTGCTGATAAATTCCCAGAGCAGTTAGGACAGCCATAGTTTGGACACCTTTAGCAACATCAGGCTCCTGGGAGCATCTCAGCTGATAGCTAGAAAACGGATTGTGTCAGGAAGTGTGGGCAAAAAAGACATGATTAGTGGTGGGGAGTGCTAGAAATGGGGTAGCAGAGTTTCACTGAGGTGGCTAGGGGGACAACGCATCACCTGAAGTGTGGAGATATTGCTTGCTGTCTATCTGCCTGGCAGGGATGTACAGATAGTAATGACACAACTACTCAGTAATGCCCAACTGCAGGGGCTCTCCTCACGACAGTGAAACAGAAAAAGCACGGCTTCTCAAAAGAGCAATTTAGCACAGTGCATTGAACTTTAAACAAGCACCTACCCTTTGATCTAGTAATGACTCGTCTAGGATGGAAGTCAGTTAAGTCACAGGTGCAAAAAGATTTATGTGTGAGGCTGTGTATCGTTAGGTATAGGAGTGAAACTTTGGAAAGACTGAGCGTCCAACAATTAGGAAGTGGTTAAATAAGTCAGAGCTATCCATGCATTCAAGGGGGTGGTACGTGTCCACTTAAAATGAGCCCGTGTGTATTCCACTCCGTGAGTATCCCTGCTGAAATGGAGACATAATCATCCCAGTAATAGCACTTACGATGTGCCAGGCACTGCTGAGACTTCACGAGGAATGTTCAGTGAATCCTCCCAGCAACCTTGCAGTGCAGGTGCTCTATCGGAATAATCCTCATGTTACAGATGGGGGAGCCCTGGGATCTGCAGGAGGCAGGCTGGAGACCCAGGAGAGCTGCTAGTATAGTTTCAGTCCGGGTCCCAAGGCCTGAGAACCAGGAGAGCTGACAAGTAAGTTATAGTCTGAGTCCAATTCCAAAGGCAGGAGACCAGTGTTTCAGCTTGCAGGCGGTCTGGCAAAGAGAGCAAATTCTCTTACTCTGCCTTTTGTTCTATTCAGGCATTCGGTGAATAGGATAGGACCTACCCACACTGGGAAGGGCAATCTATTTCACTTAATCTACCAGTTCCTAAAGCACCCTCATGGACATACCTAAAACAATGTAAAATTTTGTTTTATTTAGTTTTTTTTTTTTCCCATAGGGTATGTGTGCTTGCTGGAGAGAGACAGAGAGAGACGAAAAGAGTGAAAGTGAGCAATCACTCTCTCCTCCCTCATGGTGGGGATGGTCATGCTGCAGTCTCTTCTCCTCCATTCTCTTCTTGGGATTTTGGGCACCCATGCACACATGTCCTGTGTGATTTTCAAGCTGCTGGGTCAGGGACACAAGCCATGGTCAGCCATTTGAGAATTCAGTGCCTTAACCACTATACTGTCTGCTGGTCCCACCAAAAATAAAATTTAACTAAATATCTGAGCACCCTGTGGTACAATCAAGTTGATAAATAACATTAACCATCAAACTTGTATAACCTGCTCTCTGCATTCATCCCATGTGAGTGAGTTCTGTTTTCCTGGTTGGTCCCTGAGTAAGGCAGGAATGAAAGAAAGTTTAGTTTTGACCTTGGTATTTAGCTTTGGATGGCTGAGCCATCCAAAATGCCTAGTTCAGTATCATTTCTGGAATCTGTGACATTGTGAGTCATACATGATTGAGTGATTATGTAGATTATGATCATAGTTCATTTACATAAGAATAAGCAATAACATGAGAAGGTATATTTCTTGGCTGTATTGCTAATGTTTAAATATCCACTTTCAGATACAGGTAAACATTCTGGAATTGTAGAGTAAAAATTTTTGTTCTTGTTTATACATTTTATCAATTGTTGGAAGTATAAATTAATGCAAGTGTGAAGTGCTACAATAATTAATTTTGATTATGAAAGTTAATTTATTTACTAAATCAATTTAAAATATTTTCAATTGACAAATAAATAGAGTGACAGCTAATACAAATATAGAGAGTATTAGCTAGATAGCTTTAGAAAGAGTATTATTTCCTTTCTGGGCCACCTAATGTTTATAAAATTTAAATAATAAGACAGAACAGAACAATAGAAATTAGATTATATCACAATCATACATTTATAGAGCCTGCATTCATAACATTAAACAAAACAAACTTTAATCATTGCATTTAAGTTTTATTTATTTAATTCTATTTAGAAATTCCAGCTAGATCATGAGAATTTCAAGAAAATATTTAGATCTTCTTTATTTATTTATTTTTTATAGCCTAAGAGTATGAATTGGAAGTGAAATGTCACCTTTGGCATCTCAAAACTGGAGGAAAATTTCCAAAATTATGTACAGTGTTCATGATGAATCTGAAGCAGTTGTAATGAAAGAATATAATATATAAAGAAAAAAAGAAAGTGTTAGAGAAAGGCAAAGTAATTTCCAAAAATCTTGCTTCTCTCCTAACCTCAGGTGAGAAGGAGCATTTAATTATTTCTTTATTTTTGGAGAGGTTTCTGCTATAGGGCGTGTATGCTCGCCAGAAAGACAGAGAGAGACAGAGAGACAGAAGGCGAAAAATCCCCCCCCAGGGTGGATGGCCACGCCACAATCCCTTCTCCTCCATTCTCCTCTCAGGATATTGAGCACGCATGCACACATGCCCAGCGTGAGTTTAAGCCACTGGGTCCGGGATTCAAACCGCAGTTGACTACATGGGAGTCCAGTGACTTAGCCATTACGCTAACTGCTGGTCCCAAGAAGGAGCGTTTATTTAATACCACAAGGCCACCCAATTGCTGACACTCCTGAGGAATTCTTGTTCCTGCTCTAAAACATTGAATGTTAAAGTGTGACTACTAAAACATAAGCGATGAAATTGTAATAATAATGAATTTCTCAGATACAGTGCCAGAATTGTCCCTATCCAGGCCCAGTTGTGCCCACTGGGACAGCAGTCTGCTTTTAGCCTGGAAGCATTAACCACGAGAGACACCTCTGTCCCTTCTGCCTGGCCCCTGCCAGGTGCAGCCCCTCCATGTCTGGAAGCAGCATCAGCAACACTCAGCTTGAGTTGCTTAGCAGCAGCTGGAAGAGCTGTCAAACTAGCACCAACCAAGGTCTTCTGAGGCTTGGACTAATGTTTCCAAAACAAACTGTGAAGTCTTTATTTATTAGATAACTTTATTCAGCGCCTACTAGGTGACAAATACTGTAGTGCACTATCATTTCTCCCCATTATCCCGACAACCCACGAGATCACCACTACCCACACTCCCATTTTACAAAAGAGAAAACCAGGGCTCATGCAAGCTAAGTCATTTGCCCCAGGCCAAGTAGCCCTGTAGGTGGCAGATCCAGATCTGGAACTTGAGCGATGGCTTTCTGACTGCAAATGCATGCACTTGACCATGACTTCTTCCAGGATCTTCTAGACCATGCAACTCATTTTCCACATTGTATTGATGGAGAAAAGGGGAGGAATAGGTTCAAGGTCCCCACCTAGAAGGTCAATAACATGATTAGTTTAATGTCAAGTCTGAGCCTGGGGCTTGCAGACCAAAGCCAAATGCAGGGAAACGGTATCAACTCTGTCCACTCTCCCCAGAAGCATCGTGCGGGCTCTATAGGGATAGATCCCGCAGGCTTTAGAGAGCTCTCCACAAGGGAACCAGTCACTGTGAAGCAATCCATTTGGTGCCAGCTGGAGAGGAAAATGCTGGTGGCTTTGTAATTTACCTTGTGAAATAGCTGCTACTGGAGTGAGTGATGGTTATCAGATTATGGGGCTAAGAGCCAGGCATTTTGTCACCCCGTCCCTACTCTGGATACCACAGGGTGTTTGAGAACGCTGTCTGGATGTCTCCTGCTGCACC
>NW_006159972.1:1147425-1152997 GCF_000334495.1 Tupaia belangeri chinensis | reverse complement strand
TGCTGAACCAACTTTGCAAAACTCCCTGAGCATTAGCGAGCACACTTGGGTGCTGGGCTCTTTGCTTCAAGGCATTTTAATTACTCAGTGAACTGGCAGCAGGGAGGCAGGGCCAGCTGAGAGGACATCAGCAGTTTGGCTGGAATTAAATGGCCCAGATGTTGCGCCTCCAGCTGCTCTCTACTCTGAAAGGGCCCGCAGACACTCCCAGGCAGCTCTGTCCAATAGAAATATAACGTGAGCCACATCTGCTACCCGAGATTTCTTAGTAATCACATTAAAAAAGAGACCGCAATTGATAGGATGAATTGTAATCCTATATTTTGTTCAATCTAATCTATTCAAAACACTATCATTGCAGCATGTAATCAATGTAAAAACTATGAATGGGTATTTTGTCTTCTTTTTTGTTTGTTCGTTCTCGTTATTTACTTTAGGGATCTCGCTCTTGCCAGAGAAAGAGGCAGAGAAGGACAGAGAATGAGGGGAAGTGAGAAATCATCTCCTCCTAGGGGAGATGGCCACGCTGTAATCTCTTCTCCTTCATTATCCTCGTGGAATTTTGGGCATGCACACACATACACCTGGTGTGATTTTCAAGCTGCCGGGTCTGGGACTCAAACCACAGAGTTGACCGTTTGGGATCCAGCCGCTTTAACCATGCCATTTGCTGGTCGTTATGTTCTTTTTATGGTACTGAGTTCTGGAGATTCGGTGTGTGCTTTATACATAAAGCACATCACAGTTTGGACTAGCTACATTTCGAGTGGTCTGCCTGTCACACAGCTCTCGTCATCACCTCCTCTGCGAAAAGACTTTCAATGGCTCCCCATTGCCCAACCTGCCGGAGTTAGCCAAGTATTGAAGTGATTTGTGTTTCTGCCTGCCTCCTTCTCCAACGTGAAGAGTTTTTATGGTGTCTGTCAGGGACACTTATTATGTACCTATCATGTCATGTCCTAGTCTTTAGTTCCCTGAGCTATGTTAACTGGGTTTCCAATAAGTCTTCATGGGACACACAAACATGCCAGGTGTTATATTAGGGGCTTGGTGTACTTTTCTGATATAATTGTCAGTGCCATTCCATGAGGAAGGTATTATTTATTTATTTACTTTTTGAGAGTTTTTTTTTTTTTTTGCTATAGGGTACTTGTGCTCACCCAAAAGACTGAGAGAGACAGACAGAAAGCAAGACACCCCCCCCAGCACACACACACACACACACACACACACACGTGCCCAGCATGAGTTTTTTTTTTTTTTGGAGAGGTTTTTCGCTATAGGGTGCATGAGCTTGCCAGACAGACAGAGAGAGACATAGAGACAGAAAGCGAGAAATCACCCCCCGGGGGGATGGTCACGCCACAGTCCCTTCTCCTCCATTCTCCTCTTGGGATCCTGGGCACGCATGCAC
Source organism: Tupaia belangeri chinensis (assembly GCF_000334495.1). Lineage (NCBI taxonomy): Eukaryota > Metazoa > Chordata > Mammalia > Scandentia > Tupaiidae > Tupaia > Tupaia belangeri. The sequence continues at coordinate 1,151,583 of NW_006159972.1, read as the reverse complement.
ATGCGCCTGGCGTGAGTTTTAAGCCACCGGGTCCGGGACGTGAACCGCGGTCGACTATGTGGGAGTCCAGCAACATAGCCATTACACTAACTGCTGGTTCCCCCCAGCATGAGTTTTAAGCCACTGGGTCTGGTTATGTGGGAGTCCAGTGATGTAACCATTATGCCATCTGCTGAGGAAGGTTTTATTTAAGCTCCATTTTACAGATGGAAAATGGAGGCTCAGAGAGATAAACTTGAGTGCATCTTAGGTCTCAGGAAACACGTATTTAGTGAACGGAGGTGACAATCTTTCAGCTCTTCTTGGGATGGACAGCAGGTAGAAGGCGCCAGGATGTCTACTGACTTGCGTGTCCATTTTGGTCATTGAGATGCACTATCAGCTCCCAGAAATGGCGGCAGCACCCTCGAGGAGCTGGGTTGAGCAGAATCCGCGCTCCCAGCAGCCAGGCGGCAAATTGGAAGCCTCCATCTGTGTGCGATAAACGCTCACGTGGCGCTCCTCCTCTCCCCACGACAGGCTGATAGCGGCTCTGCCTCTGAGCTTCCCCACCCTGCTACTTACGTGATGCTCGTTTATTGCTCGAGAGTGATGCTTCACCTTGGTACCTTGTTGAGAGCACAACACAAATAAAGATGAGCTACTAATAAAATGTCAAAGAAAATGTCAATTAGTATTACCAAAAAAAAAAAGGCTAATGTAATTGTGTATCTGCTCAGCAAATTCCCTCTAATTAGCCAACTAAATATGCAGGCCTCCCATTTGGGTGTGTGTTTGTTTGTTTTAAAACATTGTAATTATAGCCCCTGCTTTGGAAACTTCTGGAAACTGGCACCTCCACAGTTGGGCTTGGGCTAAGAGAACAGAAGCCAGTGCTTTGGCTGGGCTGAAGCTTGCAGCCTCTATATGTTATGGGGGTAAGCATTGAGAAGCAGATTGTGACTTGCCCTGCCCTCACTCGCAAACCCTCAGTGGCTCCCTGGGGCTTGTTGGCATCAACACCAACTCCACTCTATGCAGCAGAAAGGGAATCTGTCAGGGAGCTTGGAGAGGTGACTTTGAGCAAATCCCTAAACTTTCCCTGCCTTCACTTCCTCTCTGATGAGAGGGGGAAGGCTAGCTGCCCTAGCCTCAAGGCCATGCTGGTTTCTATAATTGTCCCAGGGCTCCCTAGGCCCTTACTTTACCCACACCTCCTTGTCCCTGCAAGAAACTACCAGCTTATGCCTAGTCTGTACGTGTTTCTTCTATTTTTGTGCATGTTTGGTTATATATATGCACATATAACTTAGGCTCTGAGTAGTCTAATAAATAAATATGGATTCATAGATTAATAATATATCCTGAAAAAATTTCTTACTAAAAAATAAAGTCCACGATAAAAAAAATTAGAGAGACAACTAGGTTAAAGAACAAAGACTATATAGATGAAATAAACTCAGGCCAGAAGACCAGCCTAAGGGTCCTAGACCTCGCTCTTGCTAAAGACATGGCCTGGCCATGGTTGGATTTTCCTTGTCCTGAAATAGGGCTAGTATGGTCTGGATGATCTCTCCTAAGGGAGGTTAATCTAGGGCTGAAAGGCACAATGCTTGGGAAAATATCTGGGAAGCTATACCCTTTCCATAACACAAGGGGCAAATGTGATGGGCCACACATCTCCATGAAGTTGGCGTTATCATCTCATGAATAGCCCCACAGATGGCTTCAGAGGTGAGCTTGGGCTCAAGGTCACCCAGTTAGCCTGGGGGAGTGTCCAGTTTTGAGTCGAAAGCTCAGGGTCTGCCCCCTGTCTGGGATTCTATACCATCTGCAGTCTGATCGTCAGTACTCACCTTTTGTCTGTGAGTCAGCTCAACGATTTTCTCCATTTCTCGTTGCCAGTCTAGGACAGATTTGCTCATTTAAGATGCCATTGACCTTATCTAATAAAAGGAATCAGGATCCAAGGAGTCTGTTTAATTCATTATTAAAGATCATTTCCTGTTATTATCTTCCCTGTAGCAAAATTAGCTGTTAACTCTCCTGTTAGCATAACCCAGCCCGTATTACTAGGAAATTAGGGGAAAAAAATCAGTTCAGTGATATGCGAGCTGAGCCCAGGGAATTCCCCATCTTTGGCGCATATTAACATTATGCCTTAGAAGTTGAGGAAATGTTCTCTTAAGTGGAAAAAGAGTTGCAGAAATTTTACTTTCAAAAGTCAAGTAAAAAGTTACTTTTTTTTTTTTTTTCCCAAGTCAAATTAATTTTTGTCTCAGGGCAAGAAAAAGTAAATTAAAAATCACACGCTGCCACCTTCTCCCAGGCCCCATTTCCTCCTGGGTTTTCCTCCCTCTTGGCTGGGGTTTTGGGTTTCTCTGGCCCAGTTTGGGTCTCAGAAGATGCCTTGCTTCAGGGCTTTCTGCTCTAGGGAGACCCTGATTACGGCAGAGTGAGGCAACCTGCCCTTCCTGCTCATCTGCCTACCTTCCAGACCCTTCCCTTCTTCCTGGGCAGTTTTTGGGAACCAGGAGGGGGTGCAAGCTCTGAGTCCTTGATGACACAGGGAGGGCCTGAGTTCTATGACGTGGAGTGAGGTTAACATTTGGACACAGGTTTGTAAACCACTGACCACCACTCCTTCCCTTGGGCAGATTTTAGTCTACTTTTGTGTTGCTCATAGAAGTACCTGGGCCTGAGTGATTTTCTGAAGAGAGAGGTTTATTTATAAACTCATGATGCTGGTGGCTGCAATGTCCAAAAACCTTAACCCATAGCACGGCTGCTGGAAGCACAAAGGATGGTGGGCATGAACAGAGAACAACTGACTCTCAGGAGAACCAGCCTCTTCTCACGAGATCTAAAACTCACTGGTCTTGTGAGACATCACTAATATACTCATGAGAGCATGGCCTCCATGACACAATCACTAGGAACCAACCAATCACCACCTATCGGGCACCACTACCTCCCAATGCCAAATTCCAAAACATGAAACTTTGGGGGACAAACCATGATCCAAACCACAACAGGCAGGAAGGTGCTCAGCTTTGAGTGGACATGCGGGCAGTGAGCAAGTGTTTATGGCAAGGGAACACACACATCGGAGGCATGTACTCACCTGGCTACTTCCATATGATGCATGCCTGGGTGTGGGGAACACCCGCAGTAACCTGGTACACCCACCGAGGACTTGGAATAGGCAAACATGGGGTGTAGTCGTAGCTCTGTCTGGCCACAGAAAACCCCCAAATTGCTTTGAGCTGGTTTATTCATCTGCAAGAGAGAAATTTGCCAGCCTCAGGAGTTGTGTTGAGGGTGGTGGGTGGTAACATTTCGAGAGGCTTCACCAACACAGACCTCTAAAATCACAGAACAGCCTGAGGTGACAGTGCATGGCCAGGAACACAAGGAAGGGGCAGCATGTATGGAATCAATTTCTGTGGGCTGAAGGCCCACTGCACATTTGTTACAGGATCATGGGTGCTTGCAATTTGGAACTTCCCAAGAAAATCAGAGTTACAATAGTTGTAGGATGTTGGCATTGTCAGGGATCTTGGGAGGCCTATTAGGGTGTCCAACATGTCCTGAATTGCCTGGGACTTTTCTGATTTTAGCATTACTGTCCGGTGTTCTGAGGAACTACCCTCTCTAATGCCTTTGCAAACCCGGTCACCCTACACGTGTTTCTGGCTCAAAGTCATGTGATTAGGAGGCACAGAGCTGTTGTAGGTGAGTCTACCCTTTCTGGGCAAAGATAACACCCAGCCCACCTCCACCCTGTAAGCCTCACAGATGAGCATCCACTGAGTTGAAGTTTCCTTGGGCTCATTTCACTGGTTGGTGTCTGACTTACAATTGTTCTCTGTTAACTCCATTATCTTTAATTTGCAAGAATGTAGCCACCAGGAGGCCTCTGGGCACTTTCTGTTTAATGAAACACAATTTGATTACAAATCATCAGAGTCCCCCAGTGGAGAGCCTGTTCTGGAGAATTTCAGCCTGTCATGGACTCTTCAGCATGGTTTCTGCCCTTTGGGGGTCCAAAGGAGACCGCCAAGTCCCCTGCTGGGGAGGAGGCCACCGGCCCTCACTTGTGCCAGCTGTTGGAAGCACCCTCCCTCATCACCTTGTGGATGAGGGCATTCTCTGTGGTCCCTGGACACAGAGTGACAG
>NW_006159972.1:1132133-1147076 GCF_000334495.1 Tupaia belangeri chinensis | reverse complement strand
CTTTCAGGTGCACCACTAGATGTTGATTCAAGGTATAAAAGGTGTTGTTGTTGTTGTTGTTGTTGCAACTGCCAATAGACATCCTCATGGCCAATATCCGGACATGGGGCTGGGTTGCTTCATTCTCTTGCAGGTACAAGATAAGAACCATGAAGCTAAGCTAGAGGAACCCCTGTGTTTGTTGGCACATCGGGGAGTTTAGGGCTCCCGAAAGCCTAGGGGGACACAGGTAGTGTCAGCCCTCTTCTACCCAGCTTTGTGGGGCTGAGGGGCAAAATCCAGTGGCAGCGTCCTTCATGCGGGGATTTAAAAGCCTTGGTGAGGCCCAGTTGCTCTGTGGCCGGGACAGGGTGCTGACATGTACTGAGCATCATTTGGAATCTTTTAATCTTACTGTGTGTGCCGACCAACCGTGGTATCTATCACTGGAAGCCATGCTAGTCACTAACACCACGGAGTTGAGATGCACAGTCCCTGAATCCTTATTTCCTTCCACCAGTTCATGCTCCTCAGAGCCTGCCCTTCTCTCCAGTTTCAAACCGTCACTGACCCATGGACCTACCCTCCCCTCTAACTAGAAGTAGACACCAGCATCAAGATTGGCAGATATCTTCAAAACAACGTTCAAAATGGCCTCCGAGTCACACTGATAGATTCATAGACCCCACTCTCCTGATACCAGATTCCTTTTTTTGAGTGAATTATTTAATCTTTCTGAGCTTAATTTCTTTACTAGGAAATGGGTTAACATGTGGCAATGAGTGAACAGGATGGCACAGGGAGAGGATTAGACATTTGTCTCTACAGATAGAGTAGCGTGAGGCTGGGGTTAAGTACAGGTCTACCCTTTACCAGTGGTAGGCCTTGGGGAAACTATTTGTCCTCTCTGGCCTCTTTAATTATAGAATGGGGGTTTCATGATGAGAAGAGAGAGACACGAGAACACAGCATTGAATGTGAGGCCTCACACTCACTAGCCGTGAGTCGATGTGGATGGCATGCCTTGGAGTGGACAATGTGGTGGTCCCTGCGCTACAGACAGTTACTCCTGTACTGCCCATCCTGTGGTCCATCAGCAAGCTCCTAGGTGTCCAGCTGTAGAGACCAGAAGATGTAGAAATAGTGGCTCAGGGTTCTGCACAGAGTGAAAGTCAAGGCCAGTCTCAAATATAGGCTCTGGCTGTCTGCACAAGAAGATAGGTGAAGCCCCCTCAGGTTCTTCTGGTTGCTATCAAGAAGCCACTGAGCCTAGGATGAAGCACACAGGGAGCTGGTTAAGGGGGCAGGTTCTAGTCCTCTAATACAACACTGTAACTGTGTGGCCTTGGGAAAGTCATTTGTCCTCTCTGGTCCAGTCAGTGTCTCCCTTTGTCATGTTGGCGAACTGGACTGAGTCCTCCCCAAGATCTCTTCACCCTGTGGATGAGGATTGTTCCTTGTGGGTCATTGACTCAGTGCACCAGAAATGACTCCAGGTTCACTGTAAGATTTTGATTCAATGTGTAAGATTCATTTCTCTCATTGCCAAGTGTTGCCAGGTGCCACCTCGTATTTCTTATTCACATCCAATCTCGTTCCAAATATCCCCTCTGCCTTCCAGCTAGAATGTGTGTTCTTCAAGGCCAAACATCTCTGGAGGAGCCCCGTAGGTGTTCCACACTTGCGTTTCAGGGTCTGAGGTTGAAAGGCAGTAAAACCAGAGTCATCTGCATGGGGGAGTGGGGAGTGCCTAGCTCCACCCCACCCCCAGCCTCTTAGAGGAGAAAACACTCTAGATCTACACAAAGGTACATGCCAATAGCTACTCAAGTTCTTCTTGGATGTGCCAATGCAAAGATCAGAAAACTCCCATCCAGATAAATGGCAGGAAGGAACAAAAGCATGCCTACGTTGCTGTAACTCAGCTCTAGATGTCACCTCCGTGATCCCGTGGGCAGTGGCCGCTGGGGTTGCACTCCCTGTCACACATGAGCACTGGTTGCTGATGCAGATCCGCCTAGGGCTTTACATCTCTTGGTTCACAGAATCCTTCTTCTCTCTCATTGGCTGCACACATCCAACCGCTGCTGGGTGTGGTTTCTCTCCTTCTGCAACTATTTGGAAACACCATCACAGAAAAGCTCCTTTATCCTTCTCTGACTCTCCCAGGGGCTCCATGGTCCTAAGCTTCTCTCTCTCTTTCTCTCTCTGTGCTCTTTCTCTTTTCCTACTATACTTCCCTTCACTGGACTGAGATTTCATGGGGAGGTCACCCAAAGATCCTTACCAAGCAGGGTTGGTTACAGCCTTGCCTTAGAAAACCATGGTACTGAGCATCAGAAACAGTAGTCTCGGGACTGCGTGTCTCCCCATCCTTCCAACACTTCATACTGAATATTTAAGAGTTGGTGAGCATCTGGGAAAAAGAAGAGAGGAGATATTTGAAAGCAGGTGTTCCCTGACATGGGAGAAGGTCATTTCTGGAGAATTAGGAGACAAATTCAACTGGGCTGAGATAAGTCACCATCAAGGACTCAGCTTCCCCATATGAAAACATAAGACATTGAAATAAGTAAACCATAAAGTTCATCTCAAGCTTTTGAAGAGAGCTTGGAAGACCTTACTTGGGGTCAGATACTGCCCCAGGTGCTTTATTTATTTATTTACTTTAAAAAAGGAATTACTTATGTTTAATTTTATTAGTTATTATTATTTAATTTGTTAAATAATTTGTTCACTGGACAGAAACAGAAAGAGGGAAAAAGAGAGGGAAAGTGAGAAAGCAAGCTGCCAGATCTGGGACTTGAATTGCAGTTGGCCATGTGGGAGTCCAGTGCCTTAACCACCATGCCACCTGCTTGCTCCTCCCAGGTACTTTATAACATACTCCACTTAATCCTCAAAACAATCTTTGGGGGCAGATGTTATTAGCCTCACTTTATAAATGGGACAATCAAGGTACAGAGAGGTTAATGCACCTGCCTACTGAAAAATTTCATTAAGCTAGAAACTAAATCCAGACTTTCCTACTCCAGAACCCGTTTTTCTAACTACAGAGATTTTTCTATCTTTATCCACCCAAATAATGATGAGACTTTGGTGTTATTCCCAGGAAAGCCAGTGAGAAAAGTGATCTTTATTTCCCTGCCTCCATTGGCACAATGTGTTCCATGTCACTTTCAACAAATTTCCAAAGGTTTTCACTGGAACAGAAACAGAAAGAGGGAAAAAGAGAGGGAAAGTGAGAAAGCAAGCTGCAGATCTGGGACTTGAATTGCGGTTGGCCATGTGGGAGTCCAGTGCCTTAACCACCATGCCACCTGCTTGCTCCTCCCAGGTACTTTATAACATACTCCACTTAATCCTCAAAACAATCTTTGGGGGCAGATGTTATTAGCCTCACTTTATAAATGGGACAATCAAGGTACAGAGAGGTTAATGCACCTGCCTACTGAAAAATTTCATTAAGCTAGAAACTAAATCCAGACTTTCCTACTCCAGAACCCGTTTTTCTAACTACAGAGATTTTTCTATCTTTATCCACCCAAATAATGATGAGACTTTGGTGTTATTCCCAGGAAAGCCAGTGAGAAAAGTGATCTTTATTTCCCTGCCTCCATTGGCACAATGTGTTCCATGTCACTTTCAACAAATTTCCAAAGGTTAAGTGATGCAGTATGTCTTCAATTTGTGGCAACTTCACCCACTAACCTTAACAGCCTCTTGGCTTCCCTCTCCAAGGATGGTGTGTTAAGTATGCATCGTCATGGAGGGTTTGTGATTTACAGTTATAACGGAGACCCCTTACCTCATCTGTCCTGATCAGCTGTTGCCTTGTCCCTGGCTTCCTAGTGGTCATCGAGCTCCAGAGGCTGGCCTTTCCCACCCTACCCCTTTCCTCCTCAGCTGAGAGGGGATGTCTCTCCTCCCAAGCTGCATGCTCTGATTCTATTAGCACAGCCAATAGACTCCACAGGGGCTTTCAAGCTCACTGGCAATTTGGATGTCAGTAGCTGGGAAAATCAAGCTTAATATTTGATGACATTACAAAGTCAACCTGTTCTCTTTGCATTCCAGACAGGATTAAAAAGAAGAGTTCTCACTAGGAGATTCCCCCAAGGAAGCGGGAGCCAGTTGGTCTGGGAGCCACAGTAGGTTGTTGGGGAGCATCAGACAGGGAGTTGGCAAGCGAGGGCTCTTTGGTTTTGGCCTGGTGGCCAACTGGCTGTTGGCCTTGGGCAAGTCTCACCATCTTTCTGAGCTTTAACTTCCTCCTGCATAAATAGATGGTCTCACAGGCTGTGGGTCCTCTGACTTAGAAACTGTGCTGTCTTAAACACAAGACTGACTTGTGGGAGTGTTTCTATGCCCCATGCAATGTCAAGAATAGCCAGGGTTTTTTGAAGGGAGAAGTCAGAAAAGCGAGGCAATACTCTGGAGACTGGATGAAGGAAACTGGGAAAAGGGACCAGTCATTTTCACAGGACCTAAGAGAAGTTCAAGATGCCCAGGTACTGTTCTAGGATCAGAGCAGAGGCTTTGGGAATTTGGAGGGAGGAACAGGTGCCAGTGATGTGGCAAAGCCAGCCTTCAGTGGTGTGAGTCTCTGGTTTGATGCTCAAGAGAGGCTTTGGGTTCATTTGACAGCACCGGATTCACGCCTGTCCTGTTCCCTCTGCTTCCCCGGCATCAGCACTTGTCCTTGCACAGTGCATGCAGCTCCAGGCTCTGGGCCACGTGTGTGGACTTTGGAGTTGGCTGAGTGTTGAGTCTTGTACTCAATGCTTGTGTTTGCATGTCCTTCCTTCCTTACCACAATACTGTGAAGTCACTGCTGCTTTTACCCCAATTCTACAATTAAAGCAACTGAGGCCAGAAAGGCCAAAGGAGCTTCACCAAGCTTATTTGCAACTGGTAAAAGGTAGACTCGTACTTAATCCCAGCCAACCCTACCGTCTTATCCCATAATGTGACTCTAGTATGACTTTTCTTTGACTCTCAGCCTGGACTGACTAGAAGGAGAAGACAGGACTGACAGGGAAGTATGGACAGGAGGAGGTGTGATGTCAAGTTATCAGCTGCCGGGAACCAGCAGTTAGCGTAATGGCTATGTCACTGGATTCCCACGTAGTCGACCGTGGTTTGCGTCCTGGACCCGGTGGCTTAAAACTCACGCTGGGCGCGTGTGCCCGAGATCCCGAGAGGAGAATGGAGGAGAAGGGATTGCGGCGTGACCATCCCCTCTGGGGGGTGATTTCTTGCTTTCTGTCTCTATGTCTCTCTCTATCGGGCGAGCGCATGCGACCTGTAGCAAAAACCTCTCCAAAAAAAAAAAATAAATAAATAAAAGTTATCAGCTGCCTGCTTCTGCCGTTCTCCAGGAAGCCTTGGGTTCTTGGGTTGACAGTTCTTCACCCATTCTCACTTGTAGTTCTCAAGAATAACCGTAGGGGTCAGAAGGTGGCATGGTAGTGGTTAATGTGCTGGACTCCCATGTGGCCAACTGTGCTCTGAGTCCCAGGGCTGATGGCTTGAAACTCATGCTGGGTGCATGTGCATATGTGCCCAAGATCCTGAGAGGAGAATGAAGAAGGGATTGCTGTGTGGCCATCCCCCCAGAGGGTGACTTCTTACTTTTTGTCTCTCTGTCCTTCTTTCTCCAGTGAGCACATATACCCTATAGCAAAAACCTCCCCTCCCCACCCCCCAAAAAAAGAGAATAACTGTGGAATGTGTTGGCAATGTAACATCTTCTAAGGAGGAGCTGGCTGGAATAGCTTCAGCTCTGTTCCTATCCTTCCTGGAATCAGGAGGTCCTCGATGCTTTAGCCTATTGAGCCCTAGTACTCCCAGAGCGTAGCATCTGCGGTGGGCCCTTCAGCTGTGGTGCAAGTGGGGCATGCACAGAGGAGACTTGATTACCTTGGGGAGTTTTCCTGAGTCTTAGGGAATGACGGGTTCATCATCAGTCCTAGGCTTCTGTTGTCACTTACTGTCTATCTATAATCAAGTGACCTGCTTCGTGTGTGTGTGTGTGTGTGTGTGTGTGTTGTCTCATCAGGCTCAGGCAAATAGTAAGAGTACAGCCTAAGTTGTGAAGTGGTAACCAGTGCACAATGAACAGCTTTGTATTGACAGGGTTCAAGGCATGCAACAGGTCCAGAGCTACGTATGAAGCCCAAACTAGAAACTGAGGCAAAAGCCCTGTTATAGGGAGAAGCTCAGCATGGTGGGGGTTAGTGACGCATGATTTTGTGGACACAGGAGAGCAATGGAATACCTAGAAACAGGGATCCCTAAACATACACACATTAAAAAAAAACAAACAAACAAACAAAAAAACCCAAAAAAACCCCAAAAACAAAAATGGATTTAATTCCCTAGAATCTGTCCCTAGAGAAAACTACATATTATATTTGGACCCAGAGAGTTTCATGTCCTTCCTGTAAATATTACCAGATCAAAGTTTCCTCGGACACCACAAATGACCAGGAAATTGCTGATTTGATAGAAAGAGAGTCCCCCTAATCTTAGAAGAACTTTTGGAATGGCTCAAAATAAACAGGACCTCAATAAGAAGCTCCATTGTCTACCATCTTCAAAAATGGATCATCTCAGCTTTCTCTTAGGGTACCATGGTTTTTATATGCAGAAAGAGGAAACAAGTTAGGTCATAGTTTTCTTTGCCTATTTTCCTAATGATCGATTTCTGGTCTGGCTCAGTCCCTTTAAGATCTCATATGAAAGAAATAATAAAAGGTGTTTTCCTTTTAAGACTTTCTTTAGTTTGATATAAAACCCAGAAACCACAACAGAAAATATAAATAAATACAATTACACTAAAATAGGCTTAGACCGATGCACCATAAACAAAATGAAAAGATAAATATCAAACTGGTACGATGGTTGCGTTTTATGTCACAGAAGATGGGCTGGTTTTCTCCAATATAGAAAGAGTTCCTACAAATCAGCAAGAGGACCAGCTCTGTGGTGCATGGGTAACAGGCTGCTCCAGGGAAGCTGCACGGTGACTGCAGTTTGAATACCTGGCCTGATCAGCTTGAATCATGCCAGGCAGACACAGAAGTGCTCATGATCTGTCAGGTGGGAGACCCAGAGAAAGGGGGTCACGATGTAGCCAAACTTTGTGGGGAAGTTGCTCATCTTTTTCTTTCACATGTGCATGCACATGCTCTATCTCAAACAAGGAAAAGAAAATCAATAAGAAAAATGAGCAAAGGAAATGAATAGGGTCCACAGAAAAGGAAGTAAAACTGTTTAAGTATGTGAAGAGTTACTTGGTCTCACTGACAAATAAAAATTAAAATGACACAAAGATGGGGGTAGGTGGTGTGGTAGTTAAGGGCATTGGGCTCCCACGTGGCTGACCGTGGTTCGAGTCCCGGACCCGGTGGCTTGCTTATTCACTTTCTCTCTCTCGCTCTCTTTCTCTCACTCTGACCCTCTCTGGTCAAATTAAAATAAATAAAGTTTTAAAAAAATAATTATTTTTAAAAAGACACAAAGGATAACTTTTTTTTTTTTTTGCAGAGATTTTCACTGTAGGGCGTGTGCGCTCGCCAGACAGACAGAGAGAGACATAGAGACAGAAAGCGAGAAATCACCCCCCAGGGGGGATGGTCATGCTGCAATCCCTTCTCCTCCATTCTCCTCTCGGGATCTTGGGCACGCATGCACACGCGCCTGGCGTGAGTTTTAAGCCACCGGGTCCGGGACGCAAACCGCGGTCGACTACGTGGGAATCCAGTGACATAGCCATTACGCTAACTGCTGGTTCCCTTATTTTTTTTTTTTTTCAACGTGACATCATAAAGTTTGAAAATGCCAAGATAGTGAGATGCGTGTGTATGTAAGTGTGGTATTGTTGGTGATAGTGTGTAAATTGTTAGGGCTTTTACAGGGAGAGAGTTGGCACTATTGCATTTACTCATAAGTCTAAATCGTGATTGTTAAGTCCACACACGCCAAAGGTTTCCCACATATAGTAAATTTCCCAAATAATATTTCACAGAATAGGCCTTTCTAAACACTGGCTGGTGTCAAGTGTAACTCGGTAGGGTGTATCTGGAGCGATGAGTACCATCTGGTGTAGCCTTAGTGACGTCTGCTGCCCTCTTTAGCAAGAGCGACCTCTCCCAAATCTCCATCTTCATTTTCTGCTCTTGGAACCACTTTTCAGTCAGGACTATACATGCCAGACATGTGAAAATGATTCCAAACCCAGGGGAGCCGCCTGGTGACAGACTCCATTCTCTATGCCTGGGACAAGGGCATGGCAGGTCTTTCTCTTCCCAAGAACCTCCCTGGTGTGCGAGCAGGGAGGTCAGAGACTTACTTCACAGCATTAATTAGGCAGGATGTGGCATTTGGGGACAATCTGTTCAAGGAAACCTGCACGGGACACATTTTACCCTGGGCTCCGTGGCCAAGCTGTGCCTGTGGCCTGCCTCCATGCGTCTCTGTGGAATTCTCTGGCAGAACCTCTCCAAAATGTGTGGAAAAATCTGTCTCTCTGGGTTCTCCTGCTTTGCTTCAAGGTGAAACAGGTGACTTCCCTGACTGTCTCTCTCTGGGAGCAAGATGAGCACTGATTACCGGCTCACTGCTGAGCTGGCACCTACCAGAGCTGCCGGGGACTGCCAGTTCTCTTCTGAAGCAGGCAGGCAAGGAAACACAAAGAGAATGACCAGCAGGCATGGCAGCCACGGAGGGCGCTGTCCCACCAGTGTCCTGATCCTGCTCTGATTCTTCCGTGGCTGGGGCGGCTCCAGACCAGGTGGGGTCCCATTGATTCACCCTTGCCCATCAGGCAGATTTGTCCCTTCTACTGAGGACAGGGGCATTTGACCTTGCCGTCCATTAAGATCACTGGGGAGAGTGCAAAACAAACAAAATGATTCCCAGTACCTAGATCTCACTCCCATAGATTTTGATTTAATTGGATGCTTACGAAAGTCCCTGGATGATTCTAATGTGTAGTTGTATTGTGGCTATGGGATGGCCGTATGCATTGGGATCCTTTAGAGAGTAAACGGGGAACACAGCTGATCATTCTTTTGGGGCAGTTTGCATACACTGGGACTGTCCAGGTGGTCCAGGATGAACTGCTTTAATCTTGAGAGATGCCTGAGAATTTCTCCCGAGTATAGGGTCATAGTTTCTTTCTTTCTTTTTTTTTTTCCTACGTGGATGAAAACATGGCCCTTCTGCAGCATCACAGCTGATTATAGGAGTATCTTATGAAACTGATTTTGAGTTCTATTTTATTTCCAATAGCTGCAGTTTCTTCCTCCATGCACCTTCCCCTTCTTCTGAGAAGTGCAGGGAACGTGTGCTCTAGTGTTCTTTGCTATCCTCCTCAGCACGGGAGAGTCTTGCACCTGAAAGACATGTTAGTGGTCTCGTGGCTCCATCTTCTCTGCAATGCAGTGCTCCCTTCTGCAGTATCTTGAGCAATGGTGGACAGAGAACACTAGATTTGGACTCAGCAACCTTGCTGGGCCTCAGTTTCCCCATCAATAAGATGTGAATTGTACGACTGGCCTCAAAAGGTTGTGGTAGAGATGACGAGAGATCCTCTTCTAGCACATTTCTGAAGGGGGACTCAAAGCTGGAGGACCACTGGGCAACAGAGAGCAGAGTGCAGGCCCCTCCCCCTGCATAGGCGAGACATGCCTCTTCCGGCGGCAGCAATGTTTTTCTCTTCTACTAGCGTCTTCTTTGTGATAATGTCTTAATTCTCTTAGAAATGACAGATGGTGAGTCCTACGTTGTTTAGGAGGAACAGGACGGCTATTTCACACTTAGGTGGCACTTGGAATAAATGAAGTTTGTTATAAATATTAATTTTTTAAAAACCATAAGCTTGTTCTTGAATAATGAAATAAGAAGCTAAGAACATGCCTGCCTATTCTACAGATGGCAAGATCGAGGTGCTACGTTGTCTAAAACTCACAGCAGGGAACCCTGCAAGGAAGGTGCCTTAGTTTGTTGGGGATGCTGTCACCAAATGCCTTAAACAACTTACAAACAATAGAAACATTTTTCACAGTTTGGGAGCCTGTGGAGTTAGGATGAAGGCACTGGTTGATCCAGTGTGTGGTTCCGAGCTCATGGGTGTCTTCTCATGTGTTCTCTCCTGGTGAAAGGGACAAGTCAGCTCTCTGGAGCCTCTTTCATAAGGACACTAATCCCATTCAGAAAGGCTTCACCCTACGACCCTCCCGTGGCCCCACATCCTAACATTTGCTTCGTGGTGATTCAGTGTCAACACATGCATTTTAAAATTTTTTTTATTTATTTTTTTTTATGGAGGAGGAGACACATATTCAGACCACAGCAGGGCATAAGAGCATGGCATTTGTTGAAAATGTTGGTGCCAGGCACTTCTACTCAACTTCGCTTCATTACATTTCAGCAGAGGGTCGTTGTCATCTCTGCATCCTGGTTGAATAAACTGAGACTCAGAGATGTCATGCAACTCATCTTAGACCAAGCAGCGGGGTGGCCACCTGGTCTCCGAGTCTAATTCTGCTCCTTCCACTCAGCCCCACTGTCTTTCCACAAGCATTTGCTGGTACTTGGAGTCTGCTGAGACCTGTACTCTACACCAGGGTGACAGTGATGTCTGACCTGGTCTCTACCCTCAGTGACCTTCCAATCTCTGTTGTAGAGGCCGAGAAATACACTGCAGAATAAAGGGCACGCTAAGGGAGCTGGGCAGAAGACAGGGTTTGGAGACTCCTAGGTCTTCAGCAGGGAGTATTCAACATGACAGCAGATCAGGGAAGACAGCCTGAAAGAGGCGGACTTTTTGGAATCTGGGTATGGAGCAAGACTGAGGTGGTGAAGTAGAGAGAACATGAGGCAAAGCATGGAAGTGCAGGAAGATGCCTCATGTTTGAGAAAGACAAGACAAGTCATAGGGTGAGCGCTGAGGCTGAAGGGCAGCACAGTGTCAACCTCTTGGTCTCGAGGTCTCTGTTTTCTCCGACTCTGATGGACTTAGCCAGCACATGGCTCCTCTGCTGCAATTCACACAAAGCTGGAGTGAGGCCTCACACGCTCATCTCTTTGAATTAGGCTAAAAAGATGAAATTACTTTATTACTGTTGTTTTGCCAGTTTCCTCTTCTCTCGGGATCTGTCCTGCTGCACCCGTCTAGCTAGACTGTCCACAGAAGGCAGCTTTTGCACACACCGATGGGCCTCCCTGTTCATCCCCTCTGCCATTCAACAGTGACTCAACTGCACCTTCTTCTCCGAGAGACCTCTGGTGTTGTCTAATAATTTTCTTACAAAAAACTTAGCACTCATTAAAAAGGCCATGTTTGGAAATGTATTATATATATATATACACACACATACATATATATATAATTCTCTGGAAAAATAGGCCATATTTAAATCATTACGCTGTTGTCGTAAACTGAATTTTATTAGCGTTTTACCTGCGGTTTGGTGACAGACACAGCCACAAGCCAACTTGGAAACCATTGAAAAGGGATTCTTTGTTGATTAATTTGTTTTTCTTTCTCATGGCTCTGACACATCGGAGATACTTAAAATGTATTTTGCCACTTTGTGCAAAACTGGTCTGAGAATTAAAGAGCCGCGTGGGCAGAATTTAGATGTTTTTAATGACGCAGCGGTGGAAGTCAAATTAAAAATTCCCTGAATCAAACACACTCGGAATAGGAAGGACTTCAACGGTTAGGAGAGTCCAGGTCTTAGTGGATAGCTGCTTCCATTCTAGATATATACCAGGCTGACTTCTGTGTATCTCCAGTGACAGAGAACTTACTACCATAATGTCCATCCTGAGTTATTGTTAGTGGGGTATGTCGAATGGTGTCACACAGGAAGTAGCACAGCCTCTGTGTATTTCAGTTTGAGCTCCAGGTTGTGCTATAATCCTGGGCCATAGCCATTGATTGTACCAGAGAAAACACAGATTCAAATGCAGCGATAGCCTGGCCCAAGGCCACTTGGCAGTGACTAGGAGGTCTTTGAAGTCTGTCCTGAGCAAGCGATGTGCAAGTCCCAGGATTCAGGGTCCTAGGAGCAAGAAGCAAACACCATAGAGCAGGATTAGTCCTGAGAACAATGTGGAACACGCAGAAATTTGCAGAGCAGACCAGCTTAGCGAATACCTCCTCAGCTGTCCTGGTTAAGGTCATTAGTGAGCCTCAGAAGGGAAAAGGTGGAGATCCGAAATCACTGAGCGCCCATATCACTCCTTCAACAAATACTTGCTTCTAATTTCTACACAGTAAATGACAGTAAAATGTTCTTCTTATAGAATGTGGCCTTGGTTGGTCTGTCAATCTCGAAAACACATTAAAGGAACCCCTGAATGTGATCACCCTGAGAAAGTTGGTTGTTTTTCCATTGACAAGATGGCAACCATGAAGGTACCAGAGATGAACTGGAGATCTTCCAAGGGGATGCTTCAAACCTGGTGCCTGGTACCAGCAGTGGGCCCTTTGTGCCCTCTCTGCCTCCAAGCCTCTCCTTGGGGGAGAATCAGCCTGACTTTTTCCTTTGCCCAGAGACAAGTGGCTATTGAGTCAGACATGTCGTTCCCTCAGGACTCCACTGCCTGTAACAATGAGACCTAACTACTAGCAATGAGTCTCCCTAGCACTGTGGGACCTGACCATAGGAATGAATCTCCCTAGCACTGTGGGACTTGACTCCTAGGGATGAGCCTTCCTAGCACCATGGGACCTGACTACTAGGAATGAGCCTTCCTAGCAACATGGGACCTGTCAATTTTGTGGCCTACACGTGCATTCAGAGGAATGATTTTTGGCCAACAGGGGGACTGTGGACAGAAGTCTGACTGCTTTTTCCTATTTTTCCCAAGTCCTTTCAAGAGAGACTAGGAAGAGTCATGCCCACAAACATTAGCAGACCATTGCGCCAAGGCATGCCCCCAAAAATTAGCAGACCATTCCCCCCCCCCCCATTTAACAGGGTTCTTCCTAAATCTTGTCCCTGGCGTAGTATCTTTGAGATGTATATTCAACGTATTACAGTATATTATTTTGCTAACCTCTTCCCAAGGCACAGAACTTTCCTTCCCTTGAGAGGTAGATTAAGCATTTCTTTGTAAATCTCTTCCCAGTACAGATCTTCCCTTCCAATCGCCAGTCTAGGAATTGTGGAACCCACCTATAAACTACAACCCCCCCTACCCACTTCCACATGTTCCACCTTTTTGGGCCAGACCAGTGGAAAATCTCTTCACTAAGTTTTATCTGTCAATCTCAAAAACAAATAAAAGGAACCTCTGAACGTGATCACCCCGAGAAAGGCATGTATGTCTTTTCTCCAGGTCTAGGTCACTCATATTTGGCTTGGAAATGAACCACATTAACTATTTTTAAAAAAGAAAAAAGAATGTGGCCTTGGTCAAATCTTTCTGCTGTGATCTTAACATTGGGAGTTTAAGCTGTCCTTGGGAGGTATCACAGATGCATTCCTGGACCAAGGGGTCTAGGGATTTGGCTGGAGTCTACCTCTTGCTCCTGGGTGACCAAAAGACAGAGAACTGTTTTCTTATCAGGGTCTCCCAGAGCTACCCGGGGTGTTTATCAATCATGCAGAGACTCAGAGGGGTTGGGCCAGGGTCTGGGCTCTGAAATTGTCACTTGCCTGCCTTCTTTCCTTCTTCCTTCCTTCCCTCTCTCCTTCCCTCCTTCTTATCCTCCTTCCCTTTCTTCCAAGAGCCAGATACCCTAGAGAGGTATCCAATCATCTTTTAGGATTGTGGGCAAGTGTACATCCAGCATGTTTTAAATTGCCAGGTCCATGATCCTCCCTCAACTTTGCAGTCAGCCAGGATTGCGAACATGCCCTGCCTGTTCAGGTGGACCTGGAATCTGAACCTGGGCCTCCTGTGTGGCTCCATGCTTCGGTAGCTGCCTACTTCCTGTGTCACCACTGCCGGGTTCTGTCCTCTGCAGTTTTAACAGGCATCCCAGGAGGTCCATGCTTGAGAAAGGCTGCCTTTCAGAGCATCGTGTCAACAAGGCACATTTGTCCTGGCTGTGCTGCATTCACAGAAGCACTGTGAGAGATGAAAATTGTTGCATCCACATGACATATGTGTGGAGGCACTTGGGAGCTGAGCAGGCTGTTGCAGGATTGATTACCCCACCCTGTGAATTGGTCAAGTCATACTCTGTGCCCTCTGTCTCATTACTGGTCTACAGAAAATCATGGAATTTAAGAATACTTTTTTGAAGGGCTTAGCATCCTACTGGGAGCCACTAGACACAGATGTGTCATCTCTTCCCACTTTGGCCTGCTCTACTCTTGGAGAGATCTCTTGTCCTGCCCACTGCTCCCACACCCTGGGAACAAATGCTGGAAAGGGCTGAGAACTCTTTTTTTTTTTTTTTTTATTCAATAACCCAGTTGGGATATTTTCTCTGGGGTGCAGTCTCTGTCTGCTCTTGGCTCCGGGTCAGATGGCTATGACTACCAATGAACAGAATGCAGCCTTCAGACAGAGGTTTCAGTAGCGAGGAATGTGTCATGTCTTCTTGCAGCTCAGAGATGGTGCAAACTAAGGTGGCTCTGGGGATATTGCTGGTGAGACCAGACAAGCCTTTCTTGCTTTAGCTTTTTGCAGTTTTTTTTTTTTTTTAATTTGTCATGGGGTGTGTGAGCTCCCTGGAGAGAGAGACAGACAGACAGAGAGAGGAAAAATGAGAAATTACCCACTAGGGGGATGGCCATATTGCAATTCCTTCTGCTCCAATCACCTTTTAGGATTGTGGGCAAGTGTATATTCAGCGTGTTTTCAGCAGGTCCAGGACTCAAACCACACACCTGGCCATGAGGGATCCAGCTGCCTTAACCTCCAAGCTACCTACTTGTCCCTCAGCAGTCTTCTGAATAACACAGATGCCCTGCTGCACTGAGATGCAGGCTG